>NW_015554105.1:849358-856340 GCF_001515605.1 Sinocyclocheilus anshuiensis | reverse complement strand
TTTTTTTTTAGGAGTCGTGGTAGTAGAGGCGGCGCAACTATAACGACATGTGAATAATCCCACCCACTCTAAAGCGGTACTGAACTGCAGTGGAAACGCAAACCGTGCCGAGCCAAACCGCGCCGTGCGTTACTGAGCCGTACCGAGCCGAGTCGTACCACGCAGTGGAAAAGTGCCATAAGATAGTATGACCTCAAAACTATTTATATAATGACTTATAAAAAAATCAACCCTTCACAATCATGCTGCTATACATTATGACTCTGAATAAAACACATGCACTGGAGCTACACACAGAGGACACATAAAAAGCTCATTTTAGGCACAAAGGCAGAAATAGATGGTGGTTTTTAACACACACTTATAAAAATGGTGTGGGTAAGCCAGTATTGGGATCCCATGTGTTTGGTATTAGAGCTAAAACCACAGTCTCTAAAATACAACCCAAATATAACTGAAGTCAAAAGTGTATGTATCACTGCACACTGCAGTGGAGTTTTCTGGTTGGATTTTCTTTCAAAAATTGCTTGTGCATAGAGATAATAACTAAATTGTTATATTTTCTAAAGAAAATGTGAGTGATGTCCATACAAAAATCAACACAACAATAGGTTGAGGCTTATTCTGAGATGCTATGTGGTTTCTAAAGGATACTTAGTGGCTCTTAGAGAGATGTCAGGGTGTTGCTTTGCAGTTGCTTAAGTTCTATGTGGGTTTTAATGCATTATTATGTGGTCGCTACAGTAGGTGATTGCTTACTAAGTCAAAAGAGTCCATCCCAAAGTCTCTATGATATTTCTAGATATGGGTGGGTTCCTGGATTCTAATCATCCAAGAAGTGTTGTTAAAAAAGTTCATGTGCTCTCACATGTTTGACATTTGAAAGTTTCGAAATGTTCAGAAAAGTCATTCTTGCAGCTCATTTTCAATAAAGGAAGACTTTTGAGTTGTGAAAGTTACACTTTTTCATATTACAAAATCTGTTTGCATCACACACTACGATAAGCAAATACTTGTATTTTTTCTACATTGTGAACAATTATGTATATGGTATTCCGTGCTCTGATCTTTCAGATAAAATATTTTTGAAATGAAAATGGAGAATACAAGTCTCTCCCTGTCCCAACAAATCAGAAATGAGAAAATACGAAGAGAGAGAAACTCTGTAATTCATTTGGGCTTGGTTTTCTGCTTTCATTGTTGGCTGGACGACCAAAACCATTAAACAGGAGAGCACATGTCTGATTAATGAAGGGTTATCTGTGTCGAAACTGCTTTTAGACATGTATACACACTCACAAAGCAGTAACAGGGCCCAGATGTTTGTTGAACTAAAAGTATGCATATCTCAGAATGTAAAGAATGTCCTGACACGGCAAACTGAGTGACAAACAAACATCAGATGAACCAAATATTTCATTCTCTGTATTTACAGACTTCCTTTTACCATCAACAGACTATAACATGTCTAACATTTAACAACACTGACAAAAAAAGAAATCTGAGTGGTGTCACCAAATTGATGCCAGGATCTTGTATGTATGTGGTTGCCAGGTTGCTAGATGGCTCCTATAGCATTATGGGTAGTTTTTCAGGTGGTTACATACTGACCCAAGTCAGAAAAGCCCACCCTCAAGTATGATATTGTGCTTCTTGTTTGCATTGTCAAAAACCATCATGGAAAATTCATCAGCCAGGACATCTGAAGAATGTGTTTTAGTAAGCATTGCCAAAAACACTGGGCTTCTTCTTCAGAAGGGGCTCAATTATAGGCATTATCCAGTTTTACTGGTGGATCTCCTGTCTGTTTTCAGTATAAATATTTGCTTACACATGCTTTAGAGAAATGCTTTAGCATAATTGATATCCTGGACTGTGTCCTGTAATACGCAGATCAACATGGTGAACTGCTGCAGGCAGATCTGCTGTAGCACTGCATGCTGTGCAGACATGCAGGGTGTGTGTGTGTGACACAGATGGTGAACCTGTGAGTCATCTCTCTCTGTTCTGCACATAAAACAGCCTTATGCTCATTCTGATCCCATATTTATTGTGTATTTTGTTTCATTTAGGAGCTGTTGTTTTACAGAGCACGACATCTCTTTAATGTCACCTGTTTCTACAAGTTTCTTTCAGACAGGATCTCATCAGTAGCATAACTAGCGGTAGTGCAGGCGGGATATTGCAGCGGGGCCCTCAGAACAGGGGACCCATTATCGCCAGGACCCCTAATGTATTCTATCACAATATCTCACATGCACGTATAGATTAAATATTAAGACTCCTAACAGTGCGTGTCCACTGCAGTGGGGGAACATCACCATTCAGTGCCAATGAAAACACTAAAAGGTTCTGCTTTAACTGTTTAACAAATGTGTATAATCTGTCAATGTTGTAGACCAGACAAGACCGGGCTTGAGACAGAGACCCGAAGGGTCTGAACAATTCAGACAGTGTAATATTTTTGGGGGTGAATGAAGCCTGGATTTGCATCAGGGTCACTTGAACCTCCGCAGCGAACAAACAGTGTGCTCCGGTCTAGAGACACGATTGCACAAACTGATCATAAGTTGGCAGAGATCACAAAACTAAAGTCTATGCTCCCAAGACCGTGAAGATATGATCTTGGACTTGAGAAGAAATTAAGACAGATTCCAGTCTCGAGTACTACAAAATGTAGCTTAATATAGTGGTTGCCAGCCCTTGTCCTGGAACGGAGTTCCCCCAACAGTCTTTCTTATTTGACAGACCTATTTCGTGTTATGGATTCTTTATTAATGAGCTGATGAGTAGATGCAGGTGAGTTTGATTAGGAACACATACAAAATGTGCAGAATTGGGGGTAATCCAGGACCAGGGTTGGGAACTACTGGTGCAATACATTTTTGTTAAACCAGCTAGTCTAGTCAAAATGAAAGCATTCAAATTGTATTTGAGACTGGAATTAAATATAGTAAACATAGTAATATCTAATCATTACAGACGTCACAGTCACTGCATCCCACAGTGGACTGGTTGTTGCCAGCCATTTTTCTCTTGATATCTGCATAACGTTTCACATTTCTCAACTTGTGGATGCTCCAATGCTCCACAATCCCTGGTGCATAAGTGACACATACACCAGGGATTCTTGGGATTTTTTTTTACGAACAATTTTTTTTTGTTATGACATAATTTCTATCACGTGTTTTTGTACCGGGGTCCTTAAGATCCTAGTTACACTGCTGGAACTCAACAATGTCTCAGGTTTACCAGACTGACCAATAAAATTCCCTTGTGGGTGGGGAATTCATTGGGATATCTCTTAAAAAAACAAAGTGATGAATGACTAATGACATTAGCTATAAATTTACAAACATGCTTGTGGTTGCTCTCTCCTCTGATGTTAGCTAACTACACTAAAACCAAGCTACTGTAAACATACCACAGAAGAGTTCATGACCCGGGTGCTCCCAGCATTACCCTGCCACTTAACAGTTGAGAAGACATTCGTTTATGAATCTGTTACAAAGATCAGCACTATATTATTATTTCTGTCAAAAATAATAACTATACACGGAAGCCCACAGAGACCAAAACATGTAATCTTTAGTATTTTGTCTTGAAAAGTGACATTTCAAGTGTGAGTTTCTTTGTAAAGTGGCTCTGCAAGAACAAAAATTAGAAGGAAGATTATTGTTAGATAAAAATTATATTTCAGCAGCCCAAATTGATGAAATATATTTCATGAATACTGCACATCATGAACATACTGTAGAATGGAAGGGTTGCATCTTCAGGCAGTGTTTTCAGACCTGATGATTGTCAGCCACAGCATTGTAAGATAACTGGATTTCAATTTGCAGGCCAAGACCAGGTGATCTCACACCAATTGTTTTTGTGCGGATATATGTTTCCTAACTGAAAATGCACCAAGTTTCAAAAAACAAACACTTCGAGTGATCAAGGGGTCCATTTACAATCCACAAGGCAATCTCAGACCAATTGGTTTTGTGTGGATCTTATTCACAAATGCAACAAGTTTCTAAACAAATTCTCCAAGCAAGCCAGGTGTGAAAATGCCCTTTAAACTCTTCTCCTAAAGTTAGCTAAAGCTGGTGACATATTTGTATCCTGCAAGCTGTTTGGATTATGTCTCTCAGTTCCAAAAGGTCATGATGGCATTCACGTGGCACCCTGAGGCTAAAGTAAACATGGCCACACCTAGGACACAGTGAAATAGAGAAACACACATATATTTAATAGGGTCTCAGTAACACACCTGCCTTTGAAACCAAATCTCCACAGAAAACAACTGTAACGTTCACCCTTACACAAAACACACACACACACACACACACACACACACACACTCCTCTTTAGACTGACACATACTGGTATGTCTCAACTCCCAGTCACACATGCGGTTCTGATCGTCAGATACACTTCTCGCCTCGTCTTTCGCCTCAAGTGTGCCACTAATATAGGACAGCTGAACCTTTAGCAACTAAATACAACCTATACAGCCTCTACTCTCTAAGTTCTCTGCTCCTCACCCCTCCTTCTCCCCATAACTCCCCAAGGTGCTGTCACAGAATACAGGAAACTAGGACGAAAGACAGAGAGAAAGAGAGCGTCAGTTCTAGAACCAGAGTGTGAGTGCTCTCATTTCAGAGTAAATCAACCAATATGTAACTGACTTAACCCTAGGTCTTCAATCCTGCTCCTGGGGACCCACTGTTCCGTAGAGTTTAGCTACAACCCTAATCAAACACACGTGAACCAGCTAATCAAGGTCTTCAGGATCACTTGAAAAATCACAGTTCAGGTGTGCTGAATAGGTTGGAAATCAAATTTGCAGGACAGTGGGTCCCCAGGAGCAGGGCCGAAGACCTAGGCTCTTAACCATACACTCAACACACATCTCCAGATGTTTCTAGGAGTTCAACCTCTGTTATTAACGAGGGGTGCATTTCCCAAAAGCATCGTTAGGTGCTATGGTCACGAGCTCCATCGTTACTAACATAGTTCAACAATTTGGCATTTCCCGAAACCACAATTCCATCAGACATTTGCAAACAAACAGCATCGAAAACTTGTGTGGTTGGAATTACAGCTCTCGACTTGTGTTTAGAAGCATAGTTTCTTGTTAGTATGACATGTGGACTTATAGATCATGCTATCAGTGGACAGACTAACACGCGGTACATTCTATATCATTACACTGCGTTATGGTTCAAACGATGAAGATGCAACAATGTATGCCAGGGGACTCCAACCCTACCTCCCTGCAGACTTCACTTCAACACACCTGTCTGCTATTATCAAGTAAGCCTGAACACCTTGATTAGCTGCTTCAGGTGTGTTTGATTAGGGTTGGAGCTGAACTCTACAGGACAGTAGCTCTCCAGGAGCAGGGTTGGAGATCCCTGATGTACGGTTTTGGGAAATGGTTGTGACTAGCTAGTTAATTTCTCCAGGAACGCACTGTACCATGGTAGTTTACCAGTGAGTTGTACAGGAAATGCACCACATGTCAGTTATTATGCTGAAGATCACTGACAATTTAGCCTCAAGCCCGAAATATACTTCAGTTTTTACATATATGCTAGAGTATGCTTACATTGCGTGTGATGTACATCAGCATACTACCACATGTAACCATTTGTACTCTGTACGCTCAGGTTGCACATGCTCCTTGAATTTTTTTAACTAATTAGTTGGTCCACAAGGCCTGGCATGTTGTTGAACATCACTGAAGAGACAGAACATCAACAACAAACTTCCAGGCATAACAATAGGATGAGTGCTTGTGTTGGGGGTTAAGAGAAACATGCACCTCTAGTTTAACAAGTACAAATATGTTTTATCGGTTCTAACTTCTGGAGAGAAACATGTGTGGTCCATTCACAGATCAAACACACACACACACACAAAAAAAACTTTTCAGATCCTGTAAGCTCTGATTGTCTGGCTATTTCCAGGAGTTAAGCTCTGTGATCACATTAGCAATATTTTTTTCAGACAAAAAAGGTCCATTGTATATTGTTAGTAGAGTAGCAATGTATGAAGTAGAGTTCATACACAAGTCAATTTCAAACCAATCAGCTTTCTGTTGGTCAATGCAGTGAATCCTTGTGAACCTGTTGCAAAAACTGCATGGGGAAAAACTTTCGTGTTGAGTCCTACTGAAATTACTAGATTTCACTTGTGAAAATTTGCTGATCAGTGATAATAAGTGACTACACCTTAAGAATATGTAGGTGTTTACTGGTTCACTAGGTCATTTAAATCACTAAATCAGGCACTGCAGTACTGCTGGACCCCTATCTGTTGAGGCCCCTTAAAATTAAAATTTAGAAAATGAGTGGGGTGTTTACTTCCAGGACCCCACTGTTGTGCTCTGTTTTCATTTGTAGCAGTCTCTCTCTCTCTCTCGGCTCTGATAATCATTTCCTGCATGTTGTAAGAGGTCATCGTTACAGAAGCACTGCAGCATTGTGTTTTATCAGTGCGTTCAGCGTGTGTGTGTGTGTGTGTGTGTATATGTGGTTTAAGGTGAGGTGGGAGCACTGTAACAGAGAGAAATTTATTTCTGGGCCTCTTATCTGAGCAGTATTTAAATCTTCAACCCAATCTGCCAGCATATAGATCTTCACACACACACACACACAAACACGCCCAGTTTTATTGCATTTAATCTTTTTTATATCACATGCCAAATATACCTGTTGAAAGGAGAGAAAGAGTCATAGAGTAACAAAAAGGCCCATATGGTTGGTTTTGAATGTCTTTATAGGTCCAAATGCCTTAACATGCTTGAGCTTTGCAGTTGCACACACACAGACACACACACACACACACTGGGCTATTTATACAGTTTCCTTTTATTTATCCATGCATTGTTTAGCACATCTGCTGCAGTTATGGAGCACAATGGAGGAGCCACACAACACACAAACACACACACACACACACACACACACACACACACACACACACA
>NW_015554105.1:842607-848830 GCF_001515605.1 Sinocyclocheilus anshuiensis | reverse complement strand
GCCCCAAAGGCCCCAAAGTGAGCACACACACACACACACACACACACACACACACACACACACACACACAAAGAGTCTACAAACACAATTTGCTAGAATCAGACTGACTAAAGTTGCGATGCTGTATTGTGAGACTATACCAGATGTTAACAAAACCTAGTGCGCTTCCACAATATAATCCAAATTCTAGTCCCAGAATTCCCTGCAATGGACTGAAGGCATCAACACAAATTTAAAACAGTGTTTTACCCAATATTTCTGTATTTTTGTGCTTATTAAAGTAGCATCCCACATTTTTAACTTACATGCTAAAATCAAACTCTATTAAAATCGTGGAGTCTCCTGTGCACACACTACGCACACTCTCTCTCTCTCTCCTGGCCTCTTCTCTGGGAAGGGGTATGGTATTTGGACCTGGAATAAACTGAAAATGCTGTGGATGAACGGAAATGTTCAAAACCTAACACACACAAACACAGCACACATGTTTAGCTAACTATCTAAAAAAGGACATGCCATAGATTTCTATTGACTTTATAAAAGGGTAACCCCAACCAACTTTAACACTACCCATGACAGACAAGTCTGAAATCATTTTTACTTAATGAAGTAAATGTACCTTTGAGGATGAACCCAAAGGGAGGTTTTGCCACTGGTTTGCTAAACAGGTCCCACCTCAAACTCACGCCATTGGATTAGGCATTTTAAGGCAACATAAACATCCTGACCAATCTGACATTGTAATTAACTCTGCCTCTACCTCTAATACATTTGTAATTACGAAGTGTTACACATTCAAGTCAGACATAACACGGAAGCCTGAACAAAACAAAATAATTAAATTGTGAACAATAAACCCAAATAACTACATCTGAATTCAAAATTTTTAAAATGATTCTCGTTATCAAAAATGTATACATGGTACCAAAACGACATTTTTGTGTTACATAAAGCAAACCGAGAAAGTCGCCTAGCATTTTCATGAATACAACTTCACTCAGTCATCCATGTGCTCGGAACTCGTAATTACGATATTTCCAACTCTACTGAAGGATACATTAAACCAAGGGCTCAAGGTTTGGCTGGTTACCACAGGATAGCATGTTAGTCCCTGCTGGTAGATGTCATAACTATATTAGCTGGCCTCATAGCACCTTTCTCATGTCTTTCTCAGGCAGATTAAACTAATATATTTTAAAATTTTAAAAAAAGTTTAGAGTGCACTTGGCCTCAGTAACCCCCTCAACACACATTTAACAGATCAGGTACACTCCAGGGCCATCTGTCTGTGATCACCAAGACTTGATGGTGTTAAGACACTCTGTCTTGAACTTCAACAGAAGGATTAAAATAGCCTGGAGTTCCTCAGGCTTCTGTCAGCCTGAAGATGAGTGAAGGAGAAAACTCACAGGTTAAGCTTTTAAAAGCTTCCTCAGCAGGTGTCCAACACATTAAGAAACACACAGAGACACACACCAGTAGATCTTATTCAGGGTAGATGACATATTTAATATTTCACAAAAGAAAACAAGACTGTGAGGAATGGATGTGCAGTCCATTCAATTGGTTTTATTCTCTAAGTGTCCCATGTTACCGTATGTTGAAAAGACTGTACTTCTATCCCCTTCTATCACTAAATAAGGTACACACACACACACACACACACACACACACACACACACACCTGTCCTGAAACTTTGTTAACCCTTGTATGCACTCATTTCCTGAATCTGAAAGGTTTCAAAATGGCTGACTGAACTGTAAACAAGATCAGTATCGCAAAACACACCCACACCCACAGAATGCTACATCCCAAAAACGAGACAAAACACTGCTCTGTAAAACGCGTAGTGATAGGAGACCTACAGTAAGACACTGTATTCAGTGTTGGGGGAAACACATTGCGAGTAACATTATGTTACTGTAGATCTAGACTAAATATCAATATGCATTTACTCAACTCATTCGCACAAAAACAGATTCAGTATTCCTCGAAATGAATAAAAACAGTCAAATGCAAACTCAGAATATGACGCAAACCTGCAACAATGTTAAATAACACACATATGTATTTTATCCCATTTTATTAACTTGACCCTAGTCTGGTGGTGAACATCATCTCTAAGTGAGTGTCATGTTACTGTTATCGATTCTCATCTCATTTATCTTGGACTGAAATAACAGCTGCTATATTTGTTTCCTTTTATCTGTGCAGTTATTATAACTGGAGCACCGCTGCTCCTATTATGTTGGCTATGCAAGCCTTCCAGAAACCATTAAATAAGGTACACACACACACACACACACACACACACACACACACACACCTGTCCTGAAACTTTGTTAACCCTTGTATGCACTCATTTCCTGAATCTGAAAGGTTTCAAAATGGCTGACTGAACTGTAAACAAGATCAGTATCGCAAAACACACCCACACCCACAGAATGCTACATCCCAAAAACGAGACAAAACACTGCTCTGTAAAACGCGTAGTGATAGGAGACCTACAGTAAGACACTGTATTCAGTGTTGGGGGAAACACATTGCGAGTAACATTATGTTACTGTAGATCTAGACTAAATATCAATATGCATTTACTCAACTCATTCGCACAAAAACAGATTCAGTATTCCTCGAAATGAATAAAAACAGTCAAATGCAAACTCAGAATATGACGCAAACCTGCAACAATGTTAAATAACACACATATGTATTTTATCCCATTTTATTAACTAGTGTCTTTACTGCTGAACTCAATGATCCAATTCAACCACACTGATAACAAAAATGACTTTAGATAAACATAACATTTGGGTTTCATTGTTTTATTGCTGAAAAGAGAAAAAATGAGCCCGTCCCAGATGAGAAAAAGTAACGCAAATGTAACGTAACACATTTTCTATAAAAAGTAATTTAGTAACACAATTAGTTACTTTTTTAGGGAGTAACGCAATATTGTAATGCATTACTTTTACATAAGTAACTTTCCCCAACATTGTCTGTAACAGACACACACGCACGCACGCACACACACAGACATACACACCACACACACACACACAGACATACAACCCACACACACACACACACACACACACACACACACGCATGCACACACACGCACACACACACACACACACGAATGCTTGCACACACACATGGTGGGGCCCAAGGGCATTCCTAAAACACACAGCTATGAAAAACATACACACATTTAGACTGTAGGAGGCTGGTGTTGTTGCTGGGTGCTGCTGAGGAAGGTTGTACCATTTCAGTTCGAGTACATTCTTTCCTGCCCAGACAGGAAATGGCCATTTGTCATTGCCTCAAATAACAGTGTTTACTTCCTGTTGCTTTCAGAGTTTTGTTTTCTTTTTCAAGGACAATTGGAGAGAAATCAGCTCAGAAGATGGAAGCACAGAGACTGGAAATCACGTGTGAAATCACTTTTTAAGAATCAACAAATTCGCTTGTCTGCAGTACGAAGGGGGAAAAACACATTTTTGTGTATTTTTGTGTATTTTTATAATTTTATTTAATGTCACCTTACAATGGTCATTCCCAACAGAAAAAACTCCAGCTGAGTGGTGTGGGTTCTTGAGTTTGTGAAGAAGTACAAGCAGAAAGATTTTCTCGGCATCTCTAAGCTCTATTCTAATAGCAGATCTTGTAAAAGCACATTTATCATGCCGTGAAACTGGACGAGAACATGGTGGCTTAAACTCAACTGGTGTTCATGAAGACGGACATTTGTTTTATCCAGCTGTATTTACTCAGTGCAACTTATAACATCCAAGTAAAAGATACATGTCAGAAAAAAAATAAATAAATAAATAAATAACCAGAATCACTGAGTTCAGATCATGCCCCTCCTAAAAATGACTTGTAAACTCAATCAGGTGTAGCTCATCATCTTCTCAATGGCACACAGAGCCATCTGACTTTCGACTGTGATCAGATGTGCTCATTGTGATCAGCTCAGCATGAAAAGAGTTCCTCTTCAGGAACTCGAGCTGTGTCGGAGGACGCTTCGGGAACGCCCTTCAGCGTGACTGGCTCTGAACCTCGTGTGTAATCAGACCAATAGATGGGCGAAACGTCACGGACGGGTGACGTAATGACCAGGAAGCTATAAAAGCACGTGCGGTGACACCAGCTTCAGCTTTCTGTCATTCAGCAAGCGCTCTGTGTGTGTGTCAGTTGTGAGTCTTATTTGGTGTTGTCTGTCCCATAGTAAATAAAGAAAATATATAGATACAATGTCAAAAGCACATGAAAAGAGGAAACACCAGTTAAGGGGCGAAGGTGGGCAGCGTTTCAGACTGTGTGTTCCTCCCTGCCCGCGTTTCATTACGGGTGGGGATACACACAGCTTGTGCGTTGTCTGCCTGGGAGACAACGCACAAGCGCACAATTCCTTCTCCGCTCCCGGAAGGCACTCTTTGAGGAGGGTGCCTTCGCTAGCGTTCCCCGTGGTGCGGGTCCCGCTTCCGCCGAGGCGGAGTGGCGATTACGCTCGTGGGGTTCGCAGCTGGAACTGGCGGAGGGAATGGAGACGGGCGAGTCCCTATCTTCTTCCTCACCCGCCAGATCCAGCGCTCGCTCGCCGGGATCGGAAGCCCGCGCTGCGGTTACTTCCCCCCAGGGAGCGGGCTCGGCACTCCGCCTGTCTTCCTCCGAGGAGGTTGATGTGGTGGGCGTCGATGAGGATTCGCCCCCTCAATTGCCCCAGTATGAGGAGCTTTTGGAGGTGGTAACTCGTGCCGTGGCCAAACTAAATACCGCAGAAAAGCAAATTGGATGAGCGGTTTCTGCGTATTAAGCCACCACCTCCGCGCCGGAGCCTGCCTTTTTCCCCCGCCCTCCACACCGAGGTGTCGAAGTCGTGGGGAAGACCGTTCTCGGCCCGCCTCTTTATTTCCGCCTCCGATTATTATGGCAATGTGACGGGGATGAATGAGCGTGGTTACAAGACGATGCCCCGGGTAGAACAGAGACGCTTGCGGGCTATCTGTCTCCCGGCGCGGCATTATCTTTAAAGGCTCCGGCATTGCCCTCCAAGCCACTGCGCACAACGTCAGCGCTGGTGGGCAAAGGGTACTCGGCAGCGGGTCAGGCTGGTGCGTGTCTGCAGACCATGGCGGTGTTACAGACGTACCAAGCCAACCTGCTTAAAGAGCTAGACGAGCGTGAGCAGATAAATTCAGACGATATTACTGGGCTCAGGAGGACCGCTGATTTGTCTCTCCGCGCCACTAAAGAGACCGCCCGTGCCATTGGCAGGTCTATGGCAGCTATGGTGGCAGCGGAGAGGCATCTATGACTGACCTTGTCAGATATGAAAGAGAGAGACAAGGTCTGCCTAATGGACGCCCCGCTTGCGCCTTCTGGCCTGTTTGGCGACGCCGTCAATTCGGTCGTCAACAGGTACCAGGAGGCCCGTAAACAGGTGGCGGCGTTCCAGCGGTTTCTCCTTCGCCGCTCTCTAGCTCTGGGGGCTGCTGGGCGAGAGCAGCCCCCTCCAGGTACTGGCTCCTCATACCGGGACGCACAAAAACAGAGCGTGGCCTCACGTACTCCCCGGTGTCGAGACAGTGGGGCGAGGCGACACTCTAGGTCGGGGGCCTCGAAGTCTAAGCCGGATCTACGGACCGTACTTAAGACTAAGAGGTCCTCGGCCAAAAAGTCCTGACGCCACTGGCCCAGGACTCATGAGGGCAGGCTCCTCTGGGGTGGAGCGGGTTTCACCGCATTACACGGTGTCCGTCTCGCCTCAGTGCCCTCAGGAGATCGATCTGCTAACCCTGACGGTGTTACAGGGCGCAGCGGTCTCCCGCGAGCGCCACTCTCAGTCACCGCCCGGCAACGTAGCGGTGCTAAGAGGCTCGCCACCTCCGCGGAGGTCTCTACAGCAGTGGGTTCGGTTGTTCCCTGCCGGTTCACCTTTACAGGGCACCGAGCTGGCTGCTCGTATTACACCAGAGATCAGTCTCGAGAGACTGATTCCCTTAGTAGACTTTTTGGCAGCGTGGAAACTACTGCCAAATGTGTCTCAGTGGGTCCTGCACACTGTAGAGAGAGGCTACAGAATCCAGTTTGGTTCTCCCCCGCCTCGTTTCAACGGGATTACGCCCACACTGGTGGGCCCCGAGCAGGCTCTGGTCATGGAACAAGAAGTAGTTACTTTTTTGAGGAAGGAGGCCATCGAGGTGGTCCCTCCTC
>NW_015554105.1:830879-842141 GCF_001515605.1 Sinocyclocheilus anshuiensis | reverse complement strand
GTTCCTAAGGTCCCCTCCTCTACACCACGGCCTGTCGTACTCCAGGCCTTCAGTCCTCCTCCCTTCAGGGATCCAGACCAGCAGAAGCTAAACTGTATGTGTCCAGTGCAAGCACTGAGCTGCCACAGTGCTGCCTTGTGGAGAAGGGCGGACCAACTGCTCGTATGCTATGGTCCCCCTAAGAGAGGTCTTCCGGCTACGAACAGACCCTCAGTCGGTGGATAGTAGATGCTATTTCTATTTGCATCTCTGCCAGCGCTTGCTTCATTCCTGGAAGCTGACGCTGGTCTCACCGCACGTGCTTTTATAGCCTCCTGGTCATTACGTCAACCGCCCGTGACGTCTCGCCCATCTATTGGTCTGATTACACACGAGGTTCAGAGCTGGTCACGCCGAAGGGCATTCCCGAAGCGTCCTTCAACGCAGCATCTCGTTCCCTCGAGGAACCATGCTTACATACATAACCTGAGACGCTTTCCTGCAGCATTTCAGTCCTTGGTAGTGCAACCGAAGCAAACAATCAGCTATGGGTGATATATATTAATTTCTATACCCACTGTATTCTCTTGACTATAAAAATGTCCTGAGAAAGAAAATGTAGAAATAATTGTTGCCGCAAAAATGCCAGTGGATGCCAAGGGAATGTGGAAATCAGGAACTTTGAATGTTTGGTATTTTTCTCATACCCATCAAATCACACATTCAGATGCGCACACTCAAATAATATTTAATAATATTTATGATTATTAATGTTAATATATAATATTAATAATAATATTATTATATATATTACAGTTAATAATATTAAATATTGGCTCATGCAACTCTGATTTCCTAGCCTTTTAGTGCCTTTTCATGCCCATTTTAAATTGGGTCATCAGGCTGAAAAGAGAACACGTGTAGAAGAAGTTGTATTTCTGAAGTACATCAATGTGTATGTAGCGTTCAAATCAATGATCAGGAGTTGGATTTGCAACATTATTAACATTATTTTCAACTCTCCTCTCTCTTGCAAAACCAGACACCCCCAATGACCCGCAGGTATCATCAATCAATCCTCAGCGTTATATGTATATTGAGAAAAGGAGAGGGCTAAGAACTGAACCCTGAAATAATAAACTGAAGCATCTCCACAATAAAGAGAGTTTAGCATTAACACAAGACATTAATACTTCAGTGTGAGTTACTGTCTTCTGTATTTTTTTTTTTTAGATTTACATGTACATTTGCACAAACATTTTCTGACACATTTCATTACATTTATTGCTCTTTAAATGTGTTGTGTGAAGAAATTGAAAGGCTTTCTAAAATAAAAATATTAATAAATCAACTTGCAAAAGCAAAGATCCCTCTCTCTAATGTTCAGCAGCTGAGAAGGACATTGTCAGTGAGCCTAACAGATGAAACTAGGACATACCTATATTTTTTGTTAATTGTTGGTGACACAGTTGGTGAAACTGGCAGGTCTGAGCACACTTCAGTGACATCGAACTGAAGCTGGCAGCCCACACACGCATGGCTGCCCATCATGATCCCTGAACTTTCACCTTTGACATCACATCCCAGTCTCTTCTCTGGACAGACAACAGACTCTGACTGACCTATGAGGTTCATCTCATCTCTGTAACCTCTGACCTCTTCGCACATATCAGTGAACCCAGTATGTGCCCAACTCTGACCCCTCAACCCTGGCCTTATGTGCCTGTTGCAGCTAACGGACAGGTACGTTACTGAAGAACTGCACACTGGCAGAGGAACACACACAGACTCACGGCTGAGCAGGTCAGGCCAGACAGAAATAAACATAAGCTAAAAACATCACTAAACATCATCCAACCACAACCAGCCAAAAGTTCGAATCCATATTTAACTTTGGATACTCCACTGGTATTATGTAGAAACTCAGTGAACATCATCAAAACACTCTCACTGTGAAAACACCCAACTCAACAGGATGAAAACGTGGAAGTGTGGAAGAATGGTTAGCTTACACATGGAAGACACACACACACAGGAATCCATGCATTCACAACCAAAATACAGCACAGGCCCAGTCCCGCTGCCCCTGGATACAGTCTGACACACAGTCATGTGACCCACACCTGCATGTTTATCAGGAAGCGTGCACACACACACACACACACTCACTCACTCACTCACGCACGCACACACACGTATTTGTATATGTGGTTTACAGGGACTCTCCATAGGCGTAATGGTTTTTATACTGTACAAACTGTATTTTCTATACGTTTACATTAACCCTACCCCTAAACCTACAGGAAGTGTCCTCATAAACCATGTTCACGTTGTAATACCAAATGTACAAAATGTACCTGTTTTGAAAATAATGATTAAAATGTGTATACTTATGTGTCACACTTAATATGCAATTAATATGTGTTGTTACTTTTCACTTGATGGCATTATTAATTGTTATTGAATACAAAAATAGATTTTAGTTTTTTGTGAAACTAAAATGAATACAAAATGTACATTTCTAAGAACTTGGCGCATGCCTTTTAGAGTGTATTCCTTTTCTTTTATTTTCTTTTTAAGATTTTTGCTTTTCATCAGCTTGGACATACTTATTTACCATTTTGCCAAATACAAAAATCTTTGATCAGCATAAACAACTGTTAAAAACAAACAAACAAAAATAAAACACAACAGGATGTGCTGTTTGTGTGTGAGTAAAATCAGATTGATGAGGCAATGACAGATAGCAGCCTTGATTGGTCGACAGCCGTTTTCCGTGTCCTGTTACCATTTTTAACACACACGCACACACGCACGCACGCACGCACACACACACACACACACACACACACACACACACACCCTTTTAAAACCTCACATATTTAGCTAATGTCTATTTCACACACATTCATATTTTGTGCACTATCAAAATAGACAAAATACAAGACACTAAGGACCTCCTTCATGAAACACAAGCACAATGAACTTCTGAGTAAATCGCTGTAAAACCATTATAGGTACACTGACGCATACAGCAGTTTTATGCATGATTTACACAGAGATTCATTCTGTTTATGCAGGCTTTCACCTCTAACAGACAGAGGAAGACAGAAGTGTGAAAGTGTTGTTCCTGAGATTGACCCGATTCTGATGTCAAACCCTTGTTTCTTTCTCACCCTGTGCTCAGTATCTTTATAAACCAGCACTGCCCTCAACGTGTGCCGTCACACAGGAGATGTGCTGATTCTCAACTCTATATTCCAGGCAATGTATGAAACTCTAGCTCTCTAGCTAGCTTAGTGAGTTGACTACTTAGACAGCAACTTTTTTTAAGGCATCACCTGACGTGAAGGTTTTTCCAGGAATAAATACATCTTGTCAATTTTTCATGCAGTATGACATGTATCCTTCAATGAGAAGGCAATCACAGAAGTTCATTCTCTTGTAAAAGACTAGTAGTGTACTTCAAACCTTGAACTTAACACACCTAAAGGGACAGTTCACCCAAAAATGAAAATAAAATACTTAATTTTACTTAATTTTGGCTATTTAATTTTTAATCCTTATCAATTAAATCTAGCTTAGCTACATGCCAAAATCAAGCTCTGCTGAAATATTTGTGAGTTGACTTGTGGCACACTTCATGTGAGGAGAACTAGGTGTTTACTGGTCCAGCAGAGCTCTCCTCTGAAGTCTCTATGATATTCTGTTCCTATATGAGAAATAACAGTATAGTAATAGCAATTAGTTAGCATTAAAGGGGGAAACAAACCATTTTTAACCATTTTAAACTAACCAGACTCCGTAAAATAAGAGAAAACTGGACACAGATAAAAAAAACAGATGTTTGGAGGAGAGTTCACTTCTCTGAAATTATAGTCTGAGTCTGAGGCTGCCAACACAGCTGGCACTTCCTCTGTGCTTCCTGTACGCTAACAAGGAAGAGTCGTTCAGCTGGACAGGCTGTGCATCTTCCTCTGCCTCACTGTACGGTAAAACCTCAGCGGCAGCATGCATGATTGCAGAGATCTGTGCCTCATGTGGTTTAAAAAACCCTCATTCACAGTTGATTATTGTGATAATTTCTCTGTGGCACTAACTGGAAAAAAAAGAGAGAGAATGGAAAAAGGAAAAAAAGAGAGGAAGCGGGACAGATAGAGAGCATAAATAGTATGATCATTCATTTTTTTATGTAATTTTACTTTATTAGCAGGCATCACTATTAGACAGTGTAGCAAACTGTCGGTTTTTTATTTTATTTTTATTTTACATTTTATTATTTCGCAAACATCAGTATTACCGTTTTTCATAAATAGAATTAGGGATATGGTTGGAGTAGTTAGTACTAAACTTTGGTCTATAACTTTTCCCATGCCTTAAAAAAAAAAATCAGATTTTATTTTATTTTTAATTGTTTAAATATGTGTCTAAATGTTTGTGTATACAGGCTAACGTTACTAATGCTTTGGCAGTGTAAAGCTTTTGTAGCATGTTAATAAAACCACTTGAATCTGAGAGGGAGAGAGAGGAAGTAGGTTTGTGTTGCTGAGAAGAAACAAAAGATGAAGGCTCATTTCTCTCTCTCTCTCTCTCTCTGAAGCGTGACCTCTCTGTGGGTAGTTGAGAGGGACAGGTGAAAGGTCGTGACCTCGACGTAAAGCTCTGCTGGGTGCGGAAGAGGGTCACAGGTGAACCCCGCAGGGCGAAACACAATGCACTCACGCACTTCTCGCATGCACCGCTCAGTAACATGTGAAAACAAGCCAATCATCACAGCCGAACGCTCAAATGACAACCAATCACAAATGACTTAAAGTGTCCTCATTAAAACATGTGGAGAGCTTCAGAAAAGGCTTTTTGTCTATTCTTCAGATTCCAATAGTCCAATACTGGATTCGTAACAGGAACATGTGCGAAAAAGACACATTTAGGAATTAACAGCCCAATAAACCAAGCAGCCTAATTACTGTCACTCTGAAAACATCATATTATGGAATTTAGAGTACTTTCCCAGTTTAATGTGCAGAGTAAAGTACAAGTAGACCTTTGCAGGGTGATGTTGAAGAATAAACACTGCTGCTCTGTGGGGTTTTCAAAACACTGCTCCGTTTGTCCTGAGCAGCTCAATGTGTTGACATGAAGCTCAGTCAGTGCTGTGAGTTTGGGGTGGAACGACCTGTCAGCTTTGTCACAGAGGGAATGCCAGACCCCGTGCGAATTTCAGTCATGAGGCCGCATAAAAAAAAAACATTACGACTGGGACATGGTAATCGTCAGATAACACCTTTCATTGTAGGGCAGTGTTTTACAGGTAGAATGGGGCTCGTGTTATGGTGTCAGGGATGAATATTGCAATGAACAAGGACTTTAGTAACATACATTAAAATACTGGTACAGTGAATTTGTAAGATTTTTTTAGATGTTTTTGAAGATGTATTCTGATCCTTCAGAAATAATTCTAATATGCTTTGTTTGAAATATAAATATTTTGTAACAAATAAATGTCTTAATGTCAGAAATGTCTTTACGGTCACTTTTGATCAATTTAGTGCATTTATTTTTTTTTTCTCAATATAATGCATTCTTGCTGAATGGAAGTGTAAAAAAAAAAATCTTATTGACCTCAAAGTGTATTTACTAAAAAATTAGAAAATTACATCCTGTGGACAATTGTATCTTTTCAGAGAATTATTAACCATTTATCGCTAGAAACAAGATTAAGCCATGCGCAATAAATTATATAGTGTCGATAATTTCAGGGAAATGTTGGTTATGATTTAAGAGCTTAAACTTAAAGGAATAATACTGTAGGTGGCTAGGATGTTTTCTGCTTTATTTGATTTTTTAATAACCAGTCAATTAACTATACTTCTGTCAGGACCACTATCGTCAAAGAAGAACAAGCATGTTCCCAATATGACTACAGCTTTCAGAACAAGCAGGTTCCGAATAACGTCCGGATTGCTCTGGAACAAGCGTGTTCCCAACAATACAACTATAACTTAAGTAACCAACATTCTTAAAGGGGAAAACCTTACAAGCACCATATGTAAATTCTGTCACATCTCTAAACATAAGTCGCCACACAAGCCCCCCCAGAATTCACATACATCTACACATTCAGTTTGTCAGGAGCACAAATGCTGCGTCCTGCTCTTGTACGGGTCACCTGCAATGAGCTATCAGCAGTAGAAGCTGGAACAACAAACTTGCCAGACGGGTTGACAGAAGCAGGTCGTCCACGTCGGCCGATCCAGGTCTCTGTGAGCTGGTTTAAGGCGATCAATTGAGACACACTCCGACCTCCCGTATCAGGAACAAAGTCACCAGGCACCCTAAGTGTCTGCCCGTAAACCAGTTCCGCTGAACAAGCAAGTAAATCCTCCTTAGGTGCCGTACGAAGTCCCAGCAACACCCATGGGAGCCGGTCAAACCAGTTGTCATCCTTCAAGGCAGCTCTCAGTGCAGACTTCATGGATCGGTGAAAACGTTCACACAGACCATTCGCTTGTGGGTGATAAGCTGTAGTGTGATGAAGCTCAATGCCCAGACTATGCACAACTGCAGCCCAAAGCTCAGACGTGAACTTGGAACCACGGTCTGAGGAGATGTCCAATGGGGTGCCAAATCTGGCGATCCAGGTGCCAATAAAAGCTCGAGCAATGTCTGCAGTTGACGTTGACACCAAATGAACCACTTCTGGCCACCTAGTAGTCCGATCCACCATCGTGAACAGGTGAGCGTACCCCCGAGACAGCGGAAGAGGACCAACAAGGTCAATATTCACATGATTGAAACGACGCTCCGGTACCTCGAAACGCGTTAACGGTGCCGTAACATGACGCTGCACTTTCGCTCTTTGACAGGCAATGCATGAAGCGGACCATGCTCTCACATCTTTCTTTAGGCCGCGCCAGACAAATTTAGAAGCCATCAACTTTTGGGAAGCATTCGTTCCAGGATGTGACAAACCATGGATGACGTCAAAAACGTACCGTCTCCAGTTCTTGGGTACAACGGGACGAGGACAACCCAATGAAACATCACAAAGAAGTGAAACGCCAGCCTTGTCAAACATGACGTCAGCCAATTTAAGGCTCGTGACTGCTGTCTTCAAGGACTGGACTTCCGGATCGGAAAACTGGTCCGCGGCCATACCGGAGTAATTTACCCCCAAGTGTACCGCATTGGTGCTCGCCCGTGACAGGCAATCTGCTACCACATTGGACTTCCCTGCAACGTGTTGAATATCCGTAGTAAATTCTGAAATGTAAGCCAGGTGCCGTTCCTGGCGGGCAGACCATGGCTCTGAAACCTTTGACATAGCAAAAGTCAATGGCTTGTGATCGACAAAAGCAGTGAAGTGCCGGCCTTTGAGAGAAAAACGAAAATGTCGAATGGCGAGGTAGAGGCCAAGCAACTCCCGATCGAACGTACTGTACTTTTGTTTATTAGGACGAAGTTGGCGGCTAAAGAATGCAAGTGGCTGCCAATGCCCATGCACCAACTGTTCCAGGACAGCCCCAACCGCAAAACCAGATGCATCTGCAGTAATAGCGATTGGACTGTCCGGAAGTGGATGCGCCAACAAGGCAGCCTCTGCTAGAGCCTGTTTAGTGCTGTCAAAAGCTCCAATCATTGCATCTGACCACTTAAGTATGTGACGAGGGGTACCGCTTTTAAGGGCTCTATAGAGGGGACACATAAGCTCAGCTGCTTTGGGAATAAATCTGTGATAGAAATTAACCATTCCCAGGAATTCTTGGAGAGCTTTGATCGTAGGCGGCAATGGAAAACCCTTAACCACAGCCAGCCGTGAAGGCAATGGGAACGTGCTGGCGCTCGTTATTCTGTGTCCCAGAAAATCGATAGACGAAAGGCCGAATTGACACTTGGTGGGATTAATGATAAGGCCATGAGCACTAAGGCGGTCGAAAAGCAAACGGAGATGCGGCAAATGTTCTTCCTTGGATGTGCTTGCAACCAAAATGTCATCCAGGTAGACAAAAAGAAAATCCATACCCTGTAACACAGAATCCATGAGCCTCTGAAAAGTCTGAGCGGCATTTTTCAGGCCAAATGGCATTCGCAAAAACTCAAACAACCCAAAAGGGGTGATAACGGCAGTTTTCAGAATGTCATCCGGGTGGACTGGTACTTGGTGGTACCCTCGCACAAGGTCTACCTTGGAAAAAATAGTTTTTCCAGCTAGCCGCGCCGAAAAATCTTGAATATGCGGAACGGGGTAGCGATCGGGAATTGTGACATCATTGAGTCTGCGATAATCACCACATGGACGGTAACTACCATCTGACTTAGGTACCATGTGCAAAGGGGAAGCCCAAGGACTATTAGAACGTTGTACAATGCCTAACTCTTCCATGTACGCAAACTCAGCTTTAGCGAGCGAGAGAGAGCGAGAGAGAGAGAGAGAGAGAGAGAGAGAGAGAGAGAGAGAGAGCACGCGCGCAATTCTGTTGTGTGATCTTTGATGTTCACTCACTTAGCGCACGCATCATTTGGATTAAAACGAAATCGTAACGTAACGTATCGGTATCGGGCGAGTACTGGAAAAAGTGGTATCGGTGCATCCCTACCTGAGATACTTCATCTGGTCGATATTAAAAGGCAGAATAGATGTATCCTTTGCTACCTTGATACCCACAATCCTGTGTGTTCTATCTTGTGATGGTTGATCAAATAAATCATTGAATATTTGCTTAGTTATCACCAAGATCGTTCTATTTGTTGTAGATCAGACATGTCGAATCCAAAATTAGCTTCAATTCCTGCCTCCTGAGATACCTCATCTGGTCGATATTAAAAGGCAGAATAGATGTATCCTTTGCTACCTTGATACCCACAATCCTGTGTGTTCTATCTTGTGATGGTTGATCAAATAAATCATTGAATATTTGCTTAGTTATCACCAAGATCGTTCTATTTGTTGTAGATCATTGAATCATTAAGCTGTCTCAGAAGCATGTCCGATATCGGTTTCGGTAAGTCATTGTCACAGTGGGGTCAAGCGCTGACATGGATTATTATTGTATTTTATGGCAATGTCTCTCACTTAAGGCACGTCTCTGCATCAATTAGCTCGGGTCAGACATGTGACCAAAACACAGTTCCTCACAGTTCCTCACAGACTGTGGAAAACTGGCTTCTCAGAGCTGGTTTCCTGCTCATAATTAGTCATTGTCCACAGACTTTCTAAGTAAAGCTCATCTGCGGTTCACTGTATGTTTGTGTGTTGTAATCATAAAGATGGCATGACATTCTTTCACTCTTTAACCAGATTGGGAATATTGAATGCCCGAAAAAAAAATCCACTGTAAACAAAAAACATGGATTTTATATATATGTAAAGTTCATATTTATAAGTAAACAAGGCATTTTTGTTTCTCCTAGTCAGTTGTGAGATTAAATGGAGAACAAATGAAGATGTCTATTAAAGCTGTTGCTTCTCAACTTTTTTGAGGTAGATAAAAAAGAAGATAGATAAAAATCCAGAGATTTCAATTTGAACTCACTTTTATCATTAGATTTCTAATTAAAATTTAAATTTGAACAGAAATATACATTAAGGTTTTGCATCAACCCTGTTACTGTCATGTTTTCTGCTTTAGTTATAAACATTGCATCAATTAAATATTCCTTGGAATTTTCATAAACACAAAGAAAAATAGATAGATAGATAGATAGATAGATAGATAGATGCATCAACCCTGTTACCGTCATATTTCCTATTTTAGTAATGAACTATTTCATTAGTACAAAAAAAAAAAAAAATCTTAAATTCAAAATCCAAAATCTTTTTTTTTCATCATGAGGATGTATTTGGGTTAATATCTTCTGTTTTATAACTATCACATTTTTTTTAGTTGGGGATTTACTAGGAACTCTCTTTTTTTGTTCCTTAATATTTGTGGAAATAATCAGCCTTAAAATGTCTTTTAATGAGACCTTTGTAGTTTCATGTTCTTGTATGTCAAACTGAACTGTAAATGTCAACCCTGTTACCTTTCCAGTAGTCTCGCGTAGCCAGACTTCAGACTGACGGCTGAAGGTCTGGAATCCATGGCAGCTTTCATTGGCCTAGGCCCGCCCATGAGGCCATTTGACTGACATGTCAAACAACCAATCACAGTTTGTTTCATTCAGCAGCACATTTCGGGGCGTGGAAATGTTGCCTCAATAACAGACGTAAGTGTAAAACTTTCGGACGTATTTGAAAGATTCTGTGCTGCAAACTTAAATATTTTACATACTTTGAGAATCCAGCGTTTAGTTGATCCTGATAAGCGCTCGTCGGCGGCAGCTTTCTTTGGCCAAGCCCGCCCATGAGGCCGTTTGACCGACATGTCAAACAACCAATCACAGTTCGTTTCATTCAGCGGCACATTTCGGGGCGTGGAAATGTTGCCTCAATAACAGGCAGTGTGTAAAACTTTCGGACGTATTTGAAAGATTCTGTGCTGCAAACTTAAATATTTTACATACTTTGAGAATCCAGCGTTTAGTTGATCCTGATAAGCGCTCGTCGTCACAGTTGTAAACACGACGGCTTTCTTCTTTTGTAAGGGTTTGGCGTCACGGCATCTTTGTTTCCAGCGGAACGTTAAAGAACTTGACACACACGTCTCCCGGAAATCCTGTATAATTCAACCTATCCGATGATGACTTCGAAACTCCTGAATGGTTTCCACTTTGTGTGCCATATGCATCAGACGTTCAGCCAACGGTCAGAGGGCGTGACATCTGAGGTTGAGACTATATAAAAATAAAGTCGACTTGACTAGGTTAAAGGGGACATAACACACACAGTTTTGGCCAATCTCATGTTATTCTTGAATACCTATAGTGTAGTATTGCATCATTCACATCCCCGGAGAATCTTCAGTTTTATTCGATTTATAAAAGAAAGATACAGCTTGTGATTCTCTCCGAAAACAGCCAAGCTCCTGGAGGCGAGCCGTGGGTGGAGCTGAAGAGTCGCGAGCACTTACACTGCTGCTGCCCCGGAAAAACAAATTGCATCCACTGTTCACACAACACTGAATACGGTTATCTTTTCCTCACATCCAAAAACACACTCTTTAGAGATATTAGGCTTATTCCACTTCATGCGGCGCCGCAAAGATCGGCTGCCGCCTGTCAAAAAAAATGCATTCTGGTTACATTAAAAATGCTTTTGTCCAACATTGATCGGCGCTGCAGCCACCCTACGATCACATGTGCATTCAAAGTACCGCGAGAGCAAAACGGGACCAGCCGCCTAGA
>NW_015554105.1:811309-830475 GCF_001515605.1 Sinocyclocheilus anshuiensis | reverse complement strand
GCATGTTGCAGATAACCTGAGAGCATTAAATGGAACTTAGCTTGTGAAGACGTTCGAGAGAGTGAAACATAGCAGCTGTGAAGTGGCTGCTTGATCTCTTGATCCATCTTGATCCATCCCATCTGAACTTGTTCTTGAGTCAGTCACATAACTTGTGGAGTCCATGACAATAATGTAGCAATGCGTGAAATAATGCTAACTCAGTCACTTCCGAATCAGGCAGTTTATAATCAGTGCCATGAATTCACGTGTTCAAGTTAACGAACTTGAATGAATCGGAGGTGAGACCATTGGGGAAACGAATTCCACTTCTCTAAATTCCCGATTCCTAGTGATGATGGTGTTTTGCCTGCCGAATTCGCCATTTAATTAGCTATTGAGCAATGCAAAAACTGCTGATACTACGGAGGGTCCTTATATATGAATGCTTAGCTGTCATATTCCTCCTGCTGATGGTGTTTTGTCTGCCAAATTCGCCATTTAATTAGCTATTGAGCAATGCGAAAACTGCTGATAATACTGAGGGACCTTATATATGAATGCTTAGATAGGTGTCTTCCCATAGGTAGATGGGGATCAGCTGAAGGTCAGCTGATGCGAGCTTGACTAACGTGACCTGCCAGAACTAACGCTACGCTTGATATTTATATTTATTTCTTTGTTTAACAAAATGTAAATATTTGTTTATTTATGAAATTCTCTTTGATGTCACAACGACACACTTCACCTTTAATTCATGCAAAAAAAACAAGTTTTGGTTTATGTCACTAATTACTATATATTTAGTATCTAGAGTTCTTCTTAAGTTTGCTGTAAAATCTGTAAAACAGTCAAATTTATTAAATGAAATAAGTTCATTTTACTCAAATTTTATTGAAATTCATTGCACTTAATACAAAATGTTATGTGAACTCAGCCTGTTAACTAGCAGGTAGCTATAAGAGAACAGAGTCGATGTTATTAAATTAAATAGTTGTAATCAATACAGTTTAAATGTTTTTTAGGAACATACTCTATACTACACTACTCACAGCTATTGGTTTGTAAGCTTAAATTAATTGAGGTAATCGGGTTTCCTCAACTGAGATGAGTTACCACAACTCGTTGGGTTTTTACCGCGTTCTACAAAGAGCTTTGTACAAATGACAGGAACAATATGAATAATAATAGTATATATTGGCTAACAGATAAACACAAGCCTTTAAGCAGTTCTGTCTTTTTCTCTGATGTTTGGTGGTTTGGAGTATTTTGATCTACACTGCAGGGATTCATCGGTCTATGAGCTTTTCAGTTCAAACGCACAGTCTGGTTCTGTTTAAAGACACAGGTAAGTGTTTTTATGGAGTCTTTGAAAAGTAGCTGCACACAGTGTATATGCTGCGTATGTTTCATGAGCACAGTAGCTATGTGAGAGGTGTCTAGACAAGACCTTTTGATTACAGGCCATTCCACATCTTCTGCCATCCTGCAGAGCTTTCCCTGGAACATAATAATACACTCAGCATGTTGTTTCTCTGTAACTTATAGCTTATGTAATACACGTGCACACACACACACACACACACACACACACACAGAAAAGTATTTCTACATAGAGTGTACTCACGCTGAGAAAGAGAAAGCTATATCCAACCTCCTCTCTTATGTTCTGATGCCAGTGCTAATCCTGATAATGCTGATCAATGCTTATAATCTAAAAATCTTAATAAATTGTTTTAAAATTAATATTGGCCTACTTTATATTGATTATACTAAACAAAAGACAGGAAGTCTTTTAAGGATGAAGGAAGTCTGATACCTGACACACTCTGAGGCTGAAGGCCGAAATGCATCAGTGTGCAGAGTTTTAGGTATTTTTAATGTATATATTGAGATGGCCAGAATGTGAATAAATGCTTTTGACCTTTGGACCAGAATAAGTGCCTTGGATTCCCTTTTTTCAAAAGTTGTTTCAAACCCAACCAAAGAGCACCTTCTGGGATTATTTCACAAGGTCGTTTCAGCAAGTAGCACTTCAAGATGTCTCCTACAAAAAGACAGGAAGTATTGGAGAGAAGAGCTTTCACTTTAGACCTTCCCTACAAAGTTTTGACTTCACTTTTGAAGCTTCCAGAAATAACATCGCATGCAGTGACAGTGCATTAGGCTATGTGTCGTTGTGCAAAACCTATGAACGAATGCTAATGGATTGCTAATGAGGTTTCATAATTCATTATTTGGCATCAGTCCTGAAGGGATCAATTAGCAATTCTTCAAGAATTCCAACCCAGGCTCACTGGAAAAACATGCCTCCATCTACACTTTTGTATAACTCTAAAAACATGCCTATACATACAATCCACTGCAGTTTCCGGCTGAAACGCACACTTTTGGCAGTAAAACACCAACAACTTTTCATTTTTACACAAATTATGATAGGGGCAGATTATTGATTAATAAAGAATTATTTTCATGTGGTTTCTTCCACAACACAATGTTATAACCTCAAAACACCTTTATAGTGCATGAGTTGTAAACTAATAGCAGCATTTTAATGTTTTCATCACATAGACTTTGGTCGCTCACCTGTCACACTTGCAGATCGCCCATGACACACAAGCACTTGACAAAAGTGCTCAAAGCCTTGTAGAAACAATCCAACATTGCATAGGCTAGCTGCTTCACCAAATGTTTTTTTCCCCAGCTTGCCTACTCTATCAGTTTATTAGAGGGTATGTTATTTTCATTAGTGGTATAGCATTAATCCTATAGCGCCACATCGGACATTTCATTTCCTAACTGCCGCGATACGTGTGCAACCCAGTAGAAAAAAAACTACATATTGATTTATTTTTCTTTTTGTTTGGTTCTAGATCAGAACTAAATCTAAAATGAGTTTATAACTAAATGTGAATAAAGTATACATCTCTATATATTGCTGTATAAAAGTGTGTATGAATGCCTTTAAGCAGAGGTCTTCAGCCCTGTTTCTGGGGACCCATTGTCCTGCAGAGTTTAGCTACAACCCTAATCAAACCAGATAAACACAAGCCTTTAAGCAGTTCTGTCTTTTTCTCTGATGTTTGGTGGTTTGGAGTATTTTGATCTACACTGCAGGGATTCATCGGTCTATGAGCTTTTCAGTTCAAACGCACAGTCTGGTTCTGTTTAAAGACACAGGTAAGTGTTTTTATGGAGTCTTTGAAAAGTAGCTGCACACAGTGTATATGCTGCGTATGTTTCATGAGCACAGTAGCTATGTGAGAGGTGTCTAGACAAGACCTTTTGATTACAGGCCATTCCACATCTTCTGCCATCCTGCAGAGCTTTCCCTGGAACATAATAATACACTCAGCATGTTGTTTCTCTGTAACTTATAGCTTATGTAATACACGTGCACACACACACACACACACACACACACACACAGAAAAGTATTTCTACATAGAGTGTACTCACGCTGAGAAAGAGAAAGCTATATCCAACCTCCTCTCTTATGTTCTGATGCCAGTGCTAATCCTGATAATGCTGATCAATGCTTATAATCTAAAAATCTTAATAAATTGTTTTAAAATTAATATTGGCCTACTTTATATTGATTATACTAAACAAAAGACAGGAAGTCTTTTAAGGATGAAGGAAGTCTGATACCTGACACACTCTGAGGCTGAAGGCCGAAATGCATCAGTGTGCAGAGTTTTAGGTATTTTTAATGTATATATTGAGATGGCCAGAATGTGAATAAATGCTTTTGACCTTTGGACCAGAATAAGTGCCTTGGATTCCCTTTTTTCAAAAGTTGTTTCAAACCCAACCAAAGAGCACCTTCTGGGATTATTTCACAAGGTCGTTTCAGCAAGTAGCACTTCAAGATGTCTCCTACAAAAAGACAGGAAGTATTGGAGAGAAGAGCTTTCACTTTAGACCTTCCCTACAAAGTTTTGACTTCACTTTTGAAGCTTCCAGAAATAACATCGCATGCAGTGACAGTGCATTAGGCTATGTGTCGTTGTGCAAAACCTATGAACGAATGCTAATGGATTGCTAATGAGGTTTCATAATTCATTATTTGGCATCAGTCCTGAAGGGATCAATTAGCAATTCTTCAAGAATTCCAACCCAGGCTCACTGGAAAAACATGCCTCCATCTACACTTTTGTATAACTCTAAAAACATGCCTATACATACAATCCACTGCAGTTTCCGGCTGAAACGCACACTTTTGGCAGTAAAACACCAACAACTTTTCATTTTTACACAAATTATGATAGGGGCAGATTATTGATTAATAAAGAATTATTTTCATGTGGTTTCTTCCACAACACAATGTTATAACCTCAAAACACCTTTATAGTGCATGAGTTGTAAACTAATAGCAGCATTTTAATGTTTTCATCACATAGACTTTGGTCGCTCACCTGTCACACTTGCAGATCGCCCATGACACACAAGCACTTGACAAAAGTGCTCAAAGCCTTGTAGAAACAATCCAACATTGCATAGGCTAGCTGCTTCACCAAATGTTTTTTTCCCCAGCTTGCCTACTCTATCAGTTTATTAGAGGGTATGTTATTTTCATTAGTGGTATAGCATTAATCCTATAGCGCCACATCGGACATTTCATTTCCTAACTGCCGCGATACGTGTGCAACCCAGTAGAAAAAAAACTACATATTGATTTATTTTTCTTTTTGTTTGGTTCTAGATCAGAACTAAATCTAAAATGAGTTTATAACTAAATGTGAATAAAGTATACATCTCTATATATTGCTGTATAAAAGTGTGTATGAATGCCTTTAAGCAGAGGTCTTCAGCCCTGTTTCTGGGGACCCATTGTCCTGCAGAGTTTAGCTACAACCCTAATCAAACACACCTGAAGCAGCTAATCAAGCTTCTCAAGATTGCTTGAAAATACACAGGCAGGTGTGCTGAAGCAGGTTGGAAATAAACTTTGCAGGACAGTGGGTCCCCAGGAGCAGGGTTGAAGACCTCTGCCTTTAAACAATTATATGTCAAGTTTGATTACTCTACACATGTGAAAAACGTATTAAACAACAAGTTAGGTTTTCCGTCATTTTATTGGTTTACGAGTTTTAAGTCCCTCACCTATGTGTTGTGGAATGTGAGTGGTTGTTTGAGTGTGACAAAAGGAGTGATTGACAAGGCAGCCAATCCGAGAGATGAGCTGGGAGACGCGCTGCATTCGATAAGATTGTGGTTATTGACTTAGGCTAAAATCTAAAACTGTAATATAGGTTACGTGTGAAGCACAAGAGTTCATGTTCATTTGTGTTTACTTTACTGAGTTCGCCGCGAGTGTTTATCCGACATACAGGTGTCGCTCATCTGCCAGTCCAGCGTGTCTAGAGACTAGATTTATTATCATGAGATTTGCGCATCTACGCATCTTGAACATTTAAACATCAAGGGATTAAAAGATTTTAACCGCTGTTGTTTCCTACATGATGATAGAGGTGTTGAGGACCAGATAGCACCCCAAATACCCGTGATATTTGGGGTTCCTCTGGCGGCATGGGAGATGCATTTGTCCGCTGATGAGAGAGAACGAGGAGCTGCGCGAGGCCTACTGTAGGATATCAAGATCACTGTATCACCGCATACGGAATAGAGGAACCTTTGTCTGATTTGTTTGTGCTCAGGAGAGTGAAGGGGCCATTTTTCAGGTTCCCGGCCACCATGAACGCAAGCAGTGATTCAGGCCTGATCCTTTAATTCTATTCTAATTAGATTCTTTATATTTTGTTACCTATCAAAAGAGTTTTATTCTTTCAAAAGTGTTTGTTTTGACAATTTAATCTTGAGTGAGCATAGATTTTAATTCTAAATAACTTTCTAAGAGAGATTTACTTCATTTAGTGACATCAGAGGGGCCTAACTCAACATTTCCATAGGCATATATTTATTGAACCTGGTGCGCTGTCCTATATGATTCAAAAACAGGTAGGGGGCACTAAACAAAGTGGGGACTCGTCCAGGATCTTGCCCTGGTACGTCACTGATGAGTGAATGAAAAAAGAAAAGACAAATCATCTAGTTAACCCCAAAATATATCCTGTCATTTCATTGTAAGTAACTGGAAAGTGGATAAACCGTTATCATGGCTCTGAGAAAGGACGGAGGGGAGTTAATCAGTTGGTGCAAAGATGCTGGTATTGGTGAGTCATGCTTTAATGTTGATAAATGTACCTGCCCACACAGATGTTGCTGCTATTGAAGAGGTAATGGAAGCTGTAAAAGTCTTAGGAAGAGTGTGTTAGAGACACAAGTGAAGGACCTACCTCATATGTTCTCTGTTGGTGTTGTGCGAGTGCAGATAAGCCATTGACCCTTATGACTGGCAAAGTTTCTGATGGAAGAAGGAAAGTCTCTCAGTGATGTACAAGTTTTGTTTACACCCTGCAGTGCCACCGACAGTTCCCCTGAGTCAATTATTCATGCCATGGGTGAGGTCCTGGAAAAGACAGTGAAGCCACTGAGTAATAGCAATGCGTATCGACTCCTGCACACATTTTCAGCCATAGTTCCCAGCCCCATGAGAGAGGAGAATATGGAAAATTGGACTGACCAACCCAGGCTGATGATAACCGAGTGTGACTGTTCCGAAAAAGAAAAACGACGCAGAATTATGGAAAGCCTTAAGGGACCTGCATTGGAAATCGTAAGAGCTGTCCGTTTCTCCAATCCTAAGGCGAGTGCTTTGAAGTATTTGGAAGCATTTGAGAGTACATTTGGATTATCAGAGTCTGGTGAGGATTAATATTTCAAGTTTCGATAAGGCTCTTAAAAAAATAGTGGAACGAGATGGCTTGACTTCCAGACTGGTGGAGAAAGTCTGCTAAAGCCAAAGCCATACAACTTCATACAGAGGAAAGAGCCAGCACCTCTGCCATTCAGGAACTTGAAGGCTGAGATTCAAGAATTGAGAACACAAATATGTAAGGGTGTGCCCAAATATGTCTACTTCCTCTTTGGTGGTTAAACCTAAAGAAAAGTCCATCAAGAAGACAAAAACAGATGATTCAGAGGTTGAAGAGTTAAGGAAACAGGTCCAACACTTACAAGAGCAGTTGGCAGTTCTGAGTGTCAGTTCTTCTCTATGCTCACATGATGTTCCAGAGCAGCGGCCAAATCCGTAGCAGTCAGCTTCCCCATTATTGAGATACAAGTCAGTCAGATCAAAAGTTGACTACTTCTGCTACAGGTGTGGGCAGGACGGTCATATTGCAATAAAGTGTCAAGCTCCACCAAATTCTGATCAAGTGATTCAGAAGCTGATTCGTTCTTTACGGCAGGCAAATAGTGTTAAGTCCGAGACTGATGAAAATAAAAAGGCCCCGAACCAACCCTGTTTCTCCAAAAAGAGTCAGACAGACATCTATGAATCCAGCAGTTTTCCCAAAGGCCTAGTAGAACCGGCATCGACTGTGGAAGTGAAGCTTAACCCTTTAATGCATACAATACATAACAATTAAGACCGAAAAGGGTGATGCTGGTCTCTCTGCCACTTCTGGTACCTAGGGAGACACGTCCAATTTAGCAGAGCAGGTAAGCTCTACCTGGACAGCTACCAGAAACTTTACCCCTACTGGACCATGTATCACCTTTGACAGCTCGAAGTCTGGAATGCAAACCCCTCCTGCATCTGCCACTGAGGTCCAGTGCTTCAAGCTGTTTCTTACAGAGCAGTTTGTTGAAGAAATTGTAGAGGAAACATATTGGTTTGCCTCAGAACTCCAGGAGAAGATGGCACCAGGAGTGTTGGAAAAAATGGCAAGGTGGGTGCCAACTACCATCAAAGAAATGTACTTATTCCTGGTGGCAGTTCTTCTGTTGGGAGTTATCAGAAAACCATCTCTCCGGCTCTTTAGCACTTACCCGTTAATGCAGACCCCATTCTTCGGAACACTGTTTTCACAGGACCGCTTCCTCCTGCTCCTCCTTTGTCTGCATTTCACCAACAGTGCAAGAGCTAGTCACCATGATCCACTGCACAAAATAAGATGCATATTTACTGCCGTTATCCCTGCCTTTTGTCATGTTTTTGTCCCATATAAAGTTTTTTGTCTTGTGTGATGTGCTGACCGGATATGTGCAAGACAAGGTAATTTATATTGGATCCACTACCGACATCTGCCACTATGAGGGGTAAGGCATTTCTAGTTTGGTTGTAATGACCCTACTTGCACCTTACCTGGGAAGGGGGCACGTCTTCTATGTGGACAACTGGTACAGCAGTCCATCGCTGTTCCAGCACCTCCTCTCTCACGGCACCGGGGCCAGTGGCACTGTGCGGGCCAACAGGACAGGAATACCAGTTTTCACTGGAAAAATGACGAAAGGGCAAGTTGAGTGCAGACAGAACAGAACACAGCTGGTGGTAAAATGGCATGATAAGAGAGATGTTCTTATGCCTAGCATGGTACGCATGGTCCTCCAATGATGTCAGCCACAGGGAAAGTCGACCATGTCACTGGTGAGAGGAAGGTCAGGCCTCACTGTGTCCTCGAAAACAACAAAAAGATGGGGGCAGTCGACAGGGCTGACATGGTAAAAGGCTTTCTTGAGTGTGCCAGGAAAACAAGAAAATGGCATAAGAAGATCTTCTTTTTGCATGCACGGACGCAGCGGCTCTTAGCTCTCCTGTTTGGTGTTTTGTTTGTGTGGTTTTATATTTGTTTTCGAATTTGTTTGTCGAGACATGCAATGCATACATTGCCTACAGTCTTATAGTCTTATTTATTGTCTGTGGTTATATGTTTGTTTTTCTAACACCAGTCAGGAGCAGTGCTCCTAATTTTGTTGTATGCAGAAAATACAATGACAATAAAGGCATTCAATTAAATTCAGTTTTATCTACTTGACACTGCTGTGCTGAACAGCCACATTGTTCGCTGCCAACTGTCAGGTTAGAAATTTACACAACCATCTAAAATAATCATAATTTATATTTAATGTACTTTACACTTATATTTACAATGCACAAGTGTTATGTTCACAACCATACTCTCCTTTACTTAGACTCTACATTCATTCTAACTCCCCACAAATGTAATTTACTATCAACAGGACAGGTTAGCATTTTTCTGGAGTTCAGGACAAACCTGATGAGAGGGCTGCTGGAGGAGGAGCTTTGATAATACAGACCAAACACCCCGCAATCCATCTGACTCAGCAGCAAGGGACAGAGACCCTTCTCGACCAGCCCGAGGGAAAAGTCCGGTGGATAGGACCTGGTGATTGTGTAGTTCCATCTAGAGGAGAAGTATGTGCCGTCTGTACAATGGAGACTGAAAAGCCTTAGAGAAAATAGACCTTTGTGGTAGACTCTCCTGAGGAGGACAGTCTTCTGGCTGGAATGTTCATAACCCCAGTGGTACTCCCCTCTTCAGCAGTAAAAGGTAACAATATCCAAGTCCTGGTCCATAATGAAACCTCCAAGGACGTGTACCCTACTGACACACTTACCGTAAGTTCTGGTGAACAGAGCACTCAAGCAATAGACCCGAGCCTGTTTAATTTCGGTGAGTCATCTATTCCTAAGGGCTGGGAACAGAGACCGCGTCAGAAGTTGTCGACCAGAGGGGATGTCTTTTCTACCAGTGAGTGGGATGTGGGATTAGCTCGAGGAGTTGAACATTACATCAGACTGAAAGACACCAAACCATTCAGAGAGCGCTACAGACGCATCGCGCCTGCGGACATCGAGGATGTACAACGCCATATCAAAGAAATGTTAGCGGCTGGAATCATTAAGGAGTCAAGGAGTCCGTATGCATCGCTCATAGTAATAGAGTGGGGCAATCAGGATGTGCGTCGACTACCAAACTCTAAATGCTCCATCCCAGATCAGTACACTGCTAGTAGTAGGTGATTTTCTGTACTGGACCTCCGCAGTGGATATTATCAAATACCCATGGTAGAGGAAGATAAAGAGAAAACAGTATTTATCTGTCCCCAGGCACAAGGGATTACCAGAGCTACAGCCACATTCCAGCGGCTAATGGAGAAAGCTGTTGGTGACATGCACCTCCTCCAAGTAATAGTCTACCTCGATGACATCATTGTGTTTGGACGCACACTTGATAAACATGAAGGGAGGCTATTAAAAAAAAGTCCAAGATCATCTGCGAGAGTGTGGCCTGAAAGTCTCGATTGACAAGTGCCAGTTTTGCCAGTCCCAAGTCCGTTATGTGGGGCACATTGTGTCAGCTGCTGGAGTAATACTAGACCCAGCCAAGACTGAAGCCGTAACACGTTGGAAAATGCCCACTGACCTAAAGTCACTGACGTCATTTCTCGGGTTTTGTGGATTCTACTACAGCTACAGCAGCATTCCGTAAAATAATTTACTGTCTCACCCATGCTCCAGTACTCGCTTTCGCCAATCCCACCAAACCTTGTGTACTGCATGTGGATTCCAGTCGGACTTGGTGTCGTTTTGAATCAGAAGCATCCTGGCAAACTTAGGCACGTGGCCTACGCAAGCTGAAAAATAAGTGCATCTGAGCAACATTACCCCATTCATCAGCTTGAGTTCTTGGTGCTTAAATGGGCAGCTGTTCCATGTTCCATGACTATCTATATGGTGCCCAGTTTGTGGTGAAAAAAGACAACAGTCCACTTACCTATGTGTTGTCAAGTGCCAAGCTGAGTGTGACGGGTCATCGTTGGTTAGCTGCTTTAGCTACCTATAACTTCAGCTTGCAATACAAGTCACAACATCGACACTGATGTATTGTTGCGCTACCCCTGTGAATCAACTGGCTGCTCTGAATGGAAGGAAATTCCAAAGTCTGGGGTAAAAGCCATCTGCCAGCTGACTGGTGTTCTTGAAAGTGACAAGTCATCATCCAGACTTGTGGATCAGTTAGGTGTTTCACCTCAGAGCATCCCAGAAGCATTCTGTTGTCCCACAGCTTTGGGTCTGGGTCACATGGAACAGCTGACTAATGCTGAGTTGAGGAAGGCCCAAGAGGAGGATCCTGTAGTTGGTGTAGTGAAGCATGAATGAACCAAGCATATTAATACTATGCAGTGTTGGGTAAGTTATTCTAAAAAAGTAATTAATTTCTGGCTACTAATTACATCTTCAACAGTGTATTTATATTACTGTACTAATTACTCTTTCTAAAAAGTATTACTTTCTTGATAGCCTACTATAGACCTTATGAGTCAGAGAAACAAGTGCGCAGCCTTCTTTAGAATTCTGTCTTTCGTTTTTGAAGTAGAAAATTAACCATGGTTTTACTACAAATAAAACCAAAAAACATGGTTATTATAGTTAAACCATGGTACTCAGAAATTAACCATACACTAATCATAGTTTAACCATGGTATTTGTAGTAAAACTGTGGATATACAAATGTAATATGCCAAAAAAAACATGGTTACTACATGTTTACTATAATTCAGACAGGACCACTTTGGCAGGTTACTTGAGTTTATTGAAACACAATTTATCTTTGGCGGTATGGTTCCTGTGGGGGTTCTTTGCTCCAGAATAAATTGAACATACAAGAGCTTTAACATTAACCCCCCAAACATAATAAGAGGTATTAACTTGCCCAAAGAAGAACCCCCCAAAACCATCCTTGTTCCATTCCTGCAAAAGAGAAAAGACAATGTTATGAGATATTCTTGATGTAGCATACTGGCTAGCGGAGGGGTATTCTCCCCTCTAAAAAGGGAGAGAATAGCAGGCCCTCTTTAATTTTAAGTAGCGAGGGGTGTTCGTCCCTCGCTGAGGGATAGAATAGCAGGCCCCTGCAGTTATAGCAGCAAAGGGTGTTCTCTCCAGCAGTTCTCTCCAAAGGGTGTTCTCTCCCCTTTTTTTTTGCAAAGCTTTGCGAGGGACTGCGGCTGGCCCCGAATAAGCAGCAGTGGTGTTCTCTCCAGCGGGAGAACCACAAGAACAAAGCAGCATGTCCCTGAGATTGGCATGAGGGGTAGGAGAGCAGCGTGCCCCTTATGGTATCGAGATACTACGAGATGCAGAGGATTTTTTTATTTATTTATTTATTTTATTATATGGAAGAGCTGCTCAAGGCTTTTTGCGCTAGTATTACGCACAATGGAGGCATGCGGCACGGAGACGTGAGGCAAACCAATGCTTGGACATAGCTTCTCCTTCCTCTGTGATGAAAAGTGGATCTGTAGGATTGGATTTACTGCGTGAGCTTACCAGCTGGTTCATGGCTGTGAGGGGACAGTATCCGTTGTTGGTTCTAGAAATGTTGATAGTACTTCCGTTATTATCTCTGTCTGTTTTGGAATGTTTCAGATAGATGGAAAAGTAATCTGTGTGAAATGATATGTCTTTGATTGTGAGGTCGTGTGAAGGGTCGAATATTTTGGTGTTAACTGTGAATTCTCCTCCTCTGAGGAATCCATAATAGGCGGTGAGGAACGCTGCTTCTAGAAGCAAGTTTGTGTGCGGAGTGAAAAGACCTGATCTTAATTTATCCACCATTGTGTGCACCTGTGAGAGAGACAGTGGTAGTCGTTTATCTGGAAATGCTGGGCTTTCCTTTTTTAACCCGTTAAGGAGAAGGCCTATGGAGGGATTTTGTAACAGGCTTTGAGAGGAAGGATCTAAACATCTAATGTGGAATTGAATGCCTGAGATCATAATCTTGATGGTGGAAGGCTTAAGCTTTCTGGATTCGAAGCAGTGCGTAATGAAAGCACATATAATAGGTATGTTAGCTGGGAGTTTAGGCACCGAGAAAGCGTTGCAGAAATCTGAAAAAGACGACCACGCCGAGTCGTAAGTTTTAAGTGTCGTTTTAGCTAGCCCTGATCTCATGTAGTGTGCGGCTGATTTAAGGTATTTTTGCAATGTTGCGTTCAGTCTAGGACTGTTTGACTGAAGTCCGGGCAGCCCAGTCGTGATGCAGCAGCTCCCGGACACAGGCGTCTGAATTCCTGGAAATTAAACCGAGACAGAGAGTCAGCTATTTTATTATCCAGCCCAGGTATGTAGTAGCTTTAATTGTAAAATTGTTCATAACTGAGATCCAGGTTAGACGCCTGATAAGACGGTTAATGAAAGGCACGGAGGAGCGACCCTTGTTAATAATGTTCACTGTGGCTTCGTTATCACAGAAAACGAGGATGTTTTTCCTAGTCCATTGGTCTGCCCATAATAAGCAAGCAATCACTATAGGATATAGTTCCATAAGTGCTGTCGATTGGATAGAGGGACCCAGTTCCTTAAGTTCTATTGCGTTGTCCACTGTGGAATAAGCCAGGGAAAAAGGTTCTGAGGGAATTAAACTGTTAATGCTTGGAACCCCTAGGGTGGAGTGGGGAGCGGATAAATCAATAATTAGACGTTTTTTCCCTGAATATTTCCTAACTGCAACTCCTAAAGGGTTAATGCGGTTAAAGTTTGAAGGGAGGTTGATTGAAAGGTCCGATCATGTACCCCTTCTCTATTTCTTTCCCCATCAGATCATCTACGGCCTGTGGAACTTTGATAGCCGACTGAAGGTTTTGACAGGTGAAAGAGAAAGTGGGCAGATAGGAAAGACCAGCTAGAAACCCATGCGTGAGCCCTAGAATGAGGTAAGACACGAAACAGCGATTTGGATGCTTTTCCAGAGCTTTAGATAGCTCCTTGGTGTTCACCGGAGTGTTTATTTCTTTTTTAGAAATTTTGTGCGGTGTGGACAAGAAAACTTCGGGTGACTTTTCCCGCAATAGCTGCAAGCATGAAAATATTTTACAATTATTTCGAGTACAAACATTCTCGTTGAAATTGTAGCAAAGAGGGGTTTTTCTTTCAGGCTTCACCTGTTCTGGCGCCGAAGCGCTAGTGTCGTGAGTTGAAGCGGTCTTAGGGCACAGAGATGCGGTGTGGGAAAACGAACCGCAGAGTGAGCATGACAGTGCTCGGTGGCCCGTAAACTGTCAGCTGATTAATGCAAGATCGACAATGGACCAGTCCAGTCACTGATTAAAGCGTTGTATGTACATTGCTGCTTTAGATGAAAATGATTTCTGGTATTCGTAGAATAGTGTGCCTCCGTAAGACATGGCGAGATCTTCGTTTTGTGTTTGGTTATTTTATTAAAGTTTGAAATGTTCGCCGGTTCCCGCCTCCTTCTTCCCGTGACTACGAACTTTGTTACAGCAATATTTTAACCAAGTTTATATCGTTACCTGACAGGATTTGAGCGCGTAGTTGGGGAGAAATGGCAGCTGCTGGGGGGAAGAAGGGCACCCCGGTGGAAGCGGCAGGTAACGCTGATCCGAGAGATCTTCTAGGAAGAGCCAATTCGGGAGTAAGGGCGCAGTTTGATGTCGAGCTGCGATTCCAGCGCCTGGATCCTGTTGTCCATGTCGGAGAGGGTTCCTTGAATTGACAGCAGCGCTGAGAGAACCCTGTCGTCTCCCTGTTGTGCTGGAGCTTGAGAGGGATGTGATGATTTTACCTTCTTTGGAGTTGGAGACGCTTGATCGGTGGAGATATTTTTTCTTTTCTCCGAGGCTTTACGGCCGGTAGATCGGGGAAGAGAAGATACTGCGTTGGTAGATGAGGGCTGTGGGTCTTGATTGACTTCTTGTAAAAGAGTCAAGAGCTGATCATGATTCAGATCCATAGGCACTTGTACATTGAGAGAGTACAAGGTGGACAAGATCCTTTCTTTGGGCCATTCATTGATGGAGAAAGGATTCCTTGCTGCTATCCTAGAGCTGTGTCTCACTAGCTGGGTTGGATCGACGTCTTCAGTGTAATGATCCAGGATCTCATCCGGAGACTCTTCGGATAGGATTTGTCCTAGGATGTCCGAAGTATCCATGACCAGGAAGCAGCAGGTAAGATGTGAAAGAAATAATGTAAACATAATTTTCATGCTGTTAATAGCTGTATCGCCAAGCTTGCGAGCAGTTTGAGCATACTTACCAAGCAGTAATGCCCCGTGTCCAGTAATGCCCAATATATGTCCCGTGTCTAATAGGAGAATGGTAGTGATTGGAGCGATTTGACAGCTGACCGAGTCAGCTGGTCGCAGCCTATGCCTACGTGGCCTGACTGAACTAACGCTGCGCTCGATTAAAACCATGGTTAAATTTCGTAAGAGTATGGCATAACTGTTAAAGAGCAATTAGCTGGTGAAGTGGATTTAACCACTTAAATGCCGTCTTTTGTCAAAGGTGAACTATCAGAGCTTTGAGGCTCTGTGTGTGTTGGTCTACAGACCACCGAAATATAACAAGGATTTCATTCAGCAGTTTTCAGAGTTTTTATCACATATTGTACCAAGTTGTGATAACATTTTAATTATTGGGGATTTCAATATTCACGTGTGTTGTCCAAATAAGCCTATGGTCTCTGAGTTTTTACAGCTGGTGGACTCTTTTAATTTCACATAGTTTATTTCAAATCCAACCCATGAGCAAGGCCATATTTTGGACTTGATCTTATCTCTGGGCCTTCCTATTTGTAATGTCGATGTTTAAAATGATGGTCTGTCTGATCACATGCCTGTAATTTTTAATGTTGTTATGCCATGCAAACCAGTTTTGCCACAGTCAGGTGTGTTTTGTTCTCGTCTTATTACTTCATCCACGGCGGTATAATTTTCTGAGGTATATAATTCCTCTTCATTTGTGAATATGATTGAGTCTCCTTCTCGTTCTGTGGGCCCAGATGAGCTGTTGATATTGGTCTCGTTTGGATTATTGCAATGTGTTGTATGTGGAGTCCTGTCAGACCACTATCTCACGCTTGCAATTAGTTCAGAATGCAGCAGCTAGGCTGCTAGTGGGTGCTAAGAAAAGTCATCATATCTCTCCTATTTTAGCTTCTCTCAAGTGGCTACCAGTGAACTACAGGATAAAATATAAAACTCTTCTGTATGCTTTTAAAGCAGTGCATGGGTTGGCCCCTGCTTACGTGACTGAGCTCGTTGCTGTTCATCAAGCACCTAGGTCTCTAAGATCCAATAATAAGTTATTGCTTACTGTCCCTCGTACTCATTTAAAGTTAAAAGGGGATCAGGCCTTTGCTGTTGCGGGGCCGAAGCTCTGGAATAGTCTTCCTCAGGAACTTAGAGAAGTCTCATCTTTGAATGTTTTTAAAGTTGAAGTCAAAAACTACTTCTTGTCTTTAACCTTTGAGAGGGTGGGCTAGTCTTTGTTGTTAGTAGGATCTGTGTTGTTTTAAGGAAGTGTTTTAAGGAAGTGTTTTTTTTTTTTTTGATTGGACAGCACTTTGGTCTGCAGGTGCAGTTGTAAAGTGCTCTATAAATAAAGTGAATGAATGAATTTACTTGTTATAGAGTAACAAATCATGAGAATTGTAATATTTGAAGCAGACGTTACAACAATGCCACTAGACTAGGAAGATTTTAAAACGAGCGGTTCATTCATAAATTCGTCCTTTACTTCAATTTTACCTTTACGCTCTAGAAATACAAACAGAAGATAGAAGACAACGAGTGCAGTGCTGAAAAGGGGCAGAGCTACATTAGGTCTATATCAACCTCGACCAGTTGAACAATACAAGGACAGACAAACTGGTCTTTTAATTCTTTCAAATAAACAACAAAAAATTGCATAAATTATTCTTGAACGGATCAAAGTTTTGAAAGGGGCAATTAAGGTTACGTTAAAAACATACATTTTTAACATTAGATGTTAAATTTTGATGTTAATTTCTATATTTTTATTCAGTATACTAGTCTATACTTCTTATAGAGTATTACTTCAATTACGTCGAATTGTAATTAAATTACAGAAAAATTAAGAATAATCCCTCAGTTATTATTAATTTATTATTACATTAGTATTAAAATATTATTAAATTACTGGTAATGTTTCATCTGTTTTGGAGGAAGCCACTCACTAGATATTTCACTTTTGAAAGTGCCGTGAAATGTGCAAAAATAAACGTAATCAGCTATTATTTAGCAAAAATTTCCCACAGGCACCAAGACTGAGCTGAATAAAACTATTGAAATTTACATTGCAGTTTATTCAGTTGGCTCTATAGAATATTTGATCATAGGTTTGGTTTCAAATTAAAATGGACATTATTTTAGTATTTTTGACAAGGGATTCTGATAATGGTTATAGATTGACTGACTGATCTTGTTTTAATAAAAAAAATATGCATATCCTACAAAGGATCTTTGGAGGTGTCATTTCTGCATATTAAAATAAGCTGAGAACATCCAAACAGTTAAAACATTACAGCTGTAAATTTCTGCAAGCTTGCTTGCTGTTTGAGCTATACGATAACCTTCAGTAGCTGATGTGAGCTCTTCGGTCATGTTCTCACGTTGAACTGCGTCAGTATCTCATCAGCCACAGTGGTGTGGGGTTTGTTCTCATCTGTGCTCTGGTCTTTACTGCTCCTGATACAGCGGGACGCCGCTGATGAACAAGCCGTCTTTAAAAACCCTTGAAGAGCTGCTATTGAGCGGCGCTGGGCCGCTGCCAAGCTCTGTGGGCAGACTGCAGGACTACAGACTAATAGACTAGGAGGGAATCCCATGGAGATCTGAACGCTTTCACTGGGAAGAGGGCTATCGTTTTGGTTTCAAAAGAACTCACAGAAAATATATATATTTTTTTTTTGGAAACTCTGGGAAGTTTCAATGTTTTCATATTCCCCCCACATCTCTACAATACTATTAACCGTTTTAACTGCAATAATAACCGGATTTGTACATTTTCTGAAGAAATTGTAGTGATGCTTGTTCTGTAAACTCTTGCATGCTGGCTGTTGTGGGTGGTTGACAGGGCATTACTTTACAGTTGCTAAGTTGTCCTGGTTTTTAGGTGACTGCTATCTTGACCAGACAGATGGACGGACAGACAAACAGTTGTATGGTTGTAGAGTCACACTAGTGTTGTCGTGGTCTTGACTGTGTGCTGTGGTGATCTAACCCACATTCTCATCACCGTGTCTGAATGTAGGTCACAGAAAGCCAAGCAAATGTCATAAAGTGGGTTCAGATCTGATTATGTCTCTTCAGAAGACAATGCAGATACTGAGATAGAGGGTGAGAAATGAAGGAGCTTGAGGCAGAGAGAGAGAAATGAAGAGTGGGAGACTGAGTGAGAGTTTGAAATGTGAAATATCAGAGACACACATGTACTATATTTATTTTTATTTATTCTTTGCTAAAACATAGATACATCATAGATTTTTGTCAACATTTGACCCATTAATAGCACTTTCTATGCTATCTATATTTTCTTTTTATCATTAAAAAGACTTGCTACATGTACTGTTTTAGACTAACTGGAATATGTCACAGCACTTACATACTGTTGGACTTTTTTTGAATAAATTGCTTCTATTGTTGTCATTTATAAGTCATTTTGGATAAAAGCATCTGCTAAAGATGCTTTTATCCATCTAAGATGCATCTACGGGGAAGTCGTGGCCTAATGGTTAGAGAGTCGGACTCGTAACCCAAAGGTTGCGGGTTCGAATCTTGTACCGGCAGGGATTGTAGGTGGGGGGAGTGAATGTACAGCGCTCTCTCCCACTTTCAATACCACAACTGAGGTGCCCTTGAGCAAGGCACCGAACCCCCAACTGCTCCCCGGGCGCCGCAGCATAAATGGCTGCCCACTGCTCCGGGTGTGTGTTCACGGTGTGTGTGTGTTCACTGCTGTGTGTGTGCACTTTGGATGGGTTAAATGCAGAGCACTAATTCCAAGTATGCGTCACCATACTTGGCCACATGTCATGTCACTTTCACTTTCACTAAATGATTAAATGTAAATTAATAATTAAAATTGAAACACATTTTATAATTTAGCCAGCATAATGGGCTCTTTAAGTGCTAATTACCTGTGAATTACTCTTAATGTTCATACAGAAATATTTAAGATCAGCAATATTCCTCCAAATATTTCTCCTGCTAGCCTTACAGAGTCATCTGGACATGAAGAGAGGCTCATCTGAATCTTTTTTTTTATTTATTTTTTTTTACAGTGATTTAAAAGAATAGTTCACCCAAAAATGTAATTTCAGTCCAGTTATTCACAGTCAAGTTGATCCAAAACTATATGATGTTCTTTCTGGATGACAAAAAGGGAATTTTTAAGAATATCCTAGCCACTCTTCAATATAGTGAAAGTGAATGAAAACTGGAGCTGTCAAGTTAAAAAAAAAAAAAAAAAAGAATCATAAAAGTACTCTA
>NW_015554105.1:785046-810943 GCF_001515605.1 Sinocyclocheilus anshuiensis | reverse complement strand
GTCAAATTAAAAAAAAAAAAAAAAAAGTATCATAAAAGTACTCTAGACACTATGACTCATGCACTATATTCTGTCTTCTGAGGTCATATGAGAGCTTTGTGTTAGAAACAGGGAAGAATCATTCACAGATGATCTTTCTTGTGGTTCACTGAGTTGAAGTTGAATCAGTCTGACTCATGAATTAATTATTCAGACTGGTTTTGTGAACTAGATGAACTGATTCACTGAAAATAATTAATTCACAAATCAGACGTTGGTACTTCCCTCTTCTATCATGTGACTTTAAAATAATGCAGTATAGTGCACAAGGACTACTTTTGTGACAGTTATGGTATTTTTTTGTGAAGTCCTCCTTGACTTTCATTTTACATAATTACAATTACATTTCCTTCTGTATACAAAATAAATGCCATTGGTACATAAAAACAACACAGCAATGCCCAGAGCTACTGGCAGTGGCCTTGAACTATCACTTGATCTTAAACAACAATAAACAAACCCAAGTGTCTCAAACACATTAAATTGAACATAAATCCTGATGACATATTCACAATAGAAGTAGTTTGATGAGAAGGAAGCTGTTATTGGACAAACAATGAGTGTGAATGTGTTTATAACTGGTAATTGAAGGATATAAAACAGCACACAAATCCAGAGCCTTCCTCTTGAGTGCTGTGGATACTGATTTGCGATCAGTCCCACCACCCACTGAATGATAATGAAGATTATTTTGACAGAACACACATGTGGATAATGACTGATCGATGACCCGAGGGATTGGTCTTTATTCCCAGACTTTCCCCGGACACTGCACTTACCGGCACTGAGACTGATGTCATCCGCAGCAGCAGGGTGTGTCTGTCAGCAACCTCACAGAGATGCCAACACAAGACAACTAAAGAGAAAGCAAGAGACCTTCATTATCAGTCATGTTTAAGTATCATATTCGTCAGTTGCTTCTCCTAAAATTCCTTATGCGAAATAAAAAGTCAATTGTTGACATACAGTAAAAGTATAGTGCTATAAAATTAATGCGAATAGGTCAGATCATTTGGTATTGAAAGAATTTGCTTGGTTACACTTTAATTCTGTAGTCCACTTTAGACATTCTACTAACTGTAAGTAACTTTGAAACTGCGTGTCAGCTAACTCTTATTAGTGTATTAGTAGTTTCAGTTAATAGAATAAGTTGACATGTAATTGTAAAGTTACTTATAGTCAGCAGTATAGTCAGGTCAGGATTTTTTCTGCTACTAGTAAGCATGCTAAACCAGTACTACCTGTGGGCATACTAACCCAGGATGCAAAGCCTACACCAGTAGAATGAGCGAAAGAAACCAATCAAGGTTCAGCGGTCAGGAAGGCATTGCAGCAATGCATTGTGGAGTGCATAGGGCAGCCTGGAGTGAGAAAAGCCTCGTTTATCCTCTGCAACCAAAGAAGTTACCAATCGTAATGCTTGTTGTGCCATTGGACTCTAACTTTAGCGGCCGAGGGGGTAGAGTTGCTTTAGCGCATCCGCTTCTCCACCAAAATTTATTTCACACACAGGTCTTGTGCATATCTCACTTACAACCCTGCTTCTTCATCTTTCTTCAAGTTCTGCGGCTATTGGGGACTGACAAAGCAACAGGTGGCGGTTACCACTGGCTTGGAAGTAGTCGTAGCTTGGAACTAGTGATGGGAAGTTCGGATCATTTTACCGACTCGGACCTTTGAGTCTCGTTCAGCAAAATGAGCGAATCTTTTTTTGAGTCATTTCGTTCATTTCGTTCATTTTAGCAAAATATAATTAAAATGTTACGTGTTACTTCCCTAACACATCTACTACTTACGCAAACGTTGATCACACTACAAACAATACAAAACTGCAATAAGAAACAGAAAAGATTAATTCATTGTTTACCTGGGTCTTCAGTCTATGATTAGCTCACCTCATCTCTTATCTGACAAGTCTCCGGGTTTGAGTCGTTCGTTTATCACGTGACAGCCCCATATGCTTTAACCAATGCAGTCTGAGCCGGAAAGAGAATTGATTAGTTCATCTCTTGAGTCTTTCGAATCGTTCGTTCTTTTGTCACGTGACGTGACAAAAGTTGGATAGAGAAATTAGTTAATTTACAAGCTTCATTACAAACGGGTGCATAGTTATTATTATTATAATTATTATAATTATTATTTACTCTTACAGTTACGTGATGCATTTCTGGTCTCAAATTTAGCTTTTTACTTCTTACAGTTCATAAATGTGTGAATTTCTGTCATGATGTTTTTTTTCCGTAACACTGAATGTTGTAACAAAGGTAATAAAGACTTGGTTATTGTTATTACTATTAAGTCTCTTTCCGGCTCAGACTGCATTGGTTATGCTTATGGGGCTGTCACATGATGAACGAACAACTCGAAAAACCCGAAGACTCGAAACAGGTGAACTACTTGACTAATTCCAGTACAGAACCTATAGGATGTTGCGGATGCGCAACTGAACGAATCACTCCCCGAGACGACTCGTTCTTCCCGAGTCACATTAAAGATTCGTTCAAAATGAACGAATCGTTCAAGAACGACCCATCACTACTTGGAACCCGCACGCAGGTGGCCTGTGGACCAGTGGTCGCGCTTCCTTGCACCATGGAAGTTCAGCAGCATTCCAGGCGACTGAGCAGCCATTTTTAGGGATAGCACTGCTCACCCAGATCAGAAGGAGACTAGAAAAGATGTCCCAAATATTGCCTGCCCTACCAGAAAACTGAACAGCAGACATATGGCAGTAACCCTAGTGCGGCCAAACAAACAAATATATAGTCAGCAGAATGAATTTTGATGAACCATCAAAATAGAGTGTTAGCAGATATTAAGCAGACAGTCTACTAATACTCTTATGATTGCTAGTTGACATGAGTTGCTTATATAGTCAGCAGAATGTCTAACATTGACTATCAAAATAAAGTGTTACACTTTGCTTAAATGTTCACATTGAGATCTCTGACCTCCAGTTGCAGACTCTGGTATCCTGGGTGGTTTTCTTAGGAGAAAACAAGACTTTTTTTTTAATTTCATCAGAATGCAGTGATAATTTTGAGTAGCTGTTAATGAAACAGGCGCTCTTTGCAGCCAGATGTAAGAAAAACAAATGTATGACAATTTAAGGAGATAAACTCCCTCCAGTTATAAAGATTGCTATCACACTTCTATTTATTGCTTAATAGTGTTTTTGTGGCTCACTGATGATGAATTCCCGTTGGTGGGATAAAAACTTCCTGTATGGGAATGCTTGTTTATGTATGTGTGGATTTGTTAATGGCTCTGTTCCAAAACCTAAGGTGGATTCCATTTGACCATAAGTGCCCTGTGAAGTGGACTTCACTGGCTATTCTACCTTCTTTAGTGAGATTCCAGTCTGTCCATTTTCAGTTTAGAGGGCACTGCAAAACAGCATAGGGAATAAGAGAATGTCAATTCACAGGATGTGAAAAGAGAAATTAATTTAGCATCACATCAGCACTTTTGAAGTTTGTATAAAATAAAGGAGGTGAAAAGGAGTTAGAATGTTGCTAAGATTACAATGTGATACTCTAATAGCATAATCATACATTTGATCTACTTTTAATTACAGCAGATTCAGTTTCACTATTCAGTTTCAAGATTGATCTACATTTAATTACAGCAGATTCAGTATCACTATTCAGTTTCAACTTTTAAGTATTGAATAAATTCTAAGTGTATGTCTAATCAACATTTCTTCTATATTTTCCACCATCTTGAATAAATGTATTCACCAGGGCCGTGCACATTTTGACATTTGACATTTTGAGGGGCAGTGGCCGAAATCACTGGGGGTGGGGCAGTTATTGCTCAGCCATATATTTATATGTTCAGTATATGTATGTATGTATGTATCTATCTATGTATATATATTTATATGTGTGTGTGTGTGTGTGTGTGAGTGAGAGAGAGAAAGAGAGAGAGAGGAGAGTGAGTGTGTGTGTGTGTGTGTGTGTTTGTGTATTAGGGTAGTGAAGGTGATGCAATTTTCCCACCGGTTAATCGACGTGTGACAACACTGGTAATACCGGTATCACCGAGGGGTGGGGTTCGTTGGGGTTTTCCCTCTTTTCCTCGCTTTCTTTTGCTTTTAAAAGTCGTCTAAATGCCCGTGCGCATTTTACTTTCACTTCGAATTAGCGGCATTTGCACGTCAGTTGCTTGAATGGACAACAACAAAACGGTACAATGACAAACTCACTTATATTAAACATAGAACTTTTGTTAACAAACCGAATAGAAATACACCATGCTATAGGCCTAATATAAAATAAATAACTTGTATTAGATTATGTATTTGGATATATACAGTATTTACACTATTAAATACTACTTTTTGTAAAAGTTGACATTTAAAGGTTGATTTGAAGTGTCAGTTTTTGCATTATTATTGCGGTCAAATCTGGACACAGGGAACGCATTTTGTTACTCATACTAGCTACATATAATAACTTGATCAGTCACACGAAATTAATCAGAATAAATATTGACTCAATGATAGCGCTCTGATCCAGTACTGTTGAGAAAATTTACAGGCGGCAATGGGCAGCGAATCAGGCAGTGATTGACAACGCTCTGATCCAATGGCATTAGGCATTGTCAGATTGACAGTACTCTCGCCCAATGGTGTTGGGAGGGCACCGGGGGGCCAATCACATTCAGTGTGGGCTGGGGGTGCTGGGGGGTTCAAGAGGGCAGAGGCTCTAGCCACCGGCCCACCCCCCTGTGCACGGCCCTTATTCACTGAGTTTGTTACAGTACACACACACACACACAATACAATTAAGCACACTTCTTTTTATTCTTTTTTTTGGCTCATCCATCTCTTAGAACGCAGTATAATGTAGTGCATGTAGGCAGCACTGGTTTTGTAAGAGACTCAGTGTGTGTGTGTGTGTGTGTGTGTGTGTGTGTGAGAGAGAGAGAGAGAGAGAGAGAGAGAGTGTGTGTTGGGACGAGCGTTTATATTAGTCTGTCTTCTAATATGGTGTCTCAGTTTTATTTTTGCTTACAGTTCTATTTTCAGCCAGTAGCTGTAATTGTGGTGTGTAATCATTGCCGTATGTCATCCAGGGAACATTTAAGGATGTCAAAATCCTTTTCTAAATATTTATAGTAGTAATGATATTTTAACTAAGACCAGATGTGTTGCAGATGGCTGCATTCAAATTAGGAATATATATATTTTTTTTAAAATGAAAGATTTGAGTGTAATAATGTTTGCTCTCACAGAGTAGCTGTACACTCCTGCAAATAATGCCTCAAATGAAGCACATATGAAGCCATGACATACTGAGAGACAGAGACACTTCAATTTACATTAAACAGACACACAATTATGAGAGACATAGACAGCTGTATAATGACATCATCTAGACGTTATGTTTTGTCTACCGCTGCGTCTTAGAAAGACATTGTCTACCCATTACAGCCAACTGAGATACAACTACATTAACTTTTTTCCAGACTTGTTGTCTGAACTTAAAAATGACCACTTATGAATATTTTTACTGTCCACAATCTGCATTATTTCCAAGTGATGTTTAATTTGATCAATATTACAAATACTTCATCTTATATCCAAGCTCAAAGTTGCACTCAGTATTATTTTGATATTTACAAATGTTTTACTCCTAATGAAATGAATCGCACTTAATATGTAAATCTTTTGGACTTTAAAGTGCTATATGTTTGTGAAATTATTATGAAAAGTGTGATATTGCTGTTGTTATTCCTCCAAGTTCTGAAAAACGTATGCGTTATTTTGTTACTTTCGCACACAAACACACACTGTTCTTCATCGGGCTCATCGCAGTGAAACTGTAAGCGTGTGAAACTCCTCTGATGGTAATGAGGATCATCACACACAGGAAGTGAAGGAAATGCCACAGCGGGTGTGTAATGCCATCTCTCCTGTTTTTCTTTTTTTATATACAAGTCTGCTTATTGATAAGGGTGGGTGTGGAGGGGGGGCTGTAAATGGAAAATGGAAAAAAACACAAAACATTTCACTGTGAGAGTCACATCAGTGAGTGTGTTTACAACTACCAAAAATCAGCTGTACTGTGTTATTCAAAATTACATTTAAAGTTAACATAGCAACTTCATTGCAAATGTGTAATTACAAATATATTTTAAAATACATGTATTTAAATATGTTTGTAATTACAGTAGTGTACCATAAATGCCAGTCAGTATACAGAAAAAAAATGGTGTAGGTGTTTCTTCAGAAATTGCTAGTAAATTTGCTAGTAACACATTAAATGAATTCAATGTTTAAAGTAGAAAGACTGAAACTATTTTATTGTAAAATGTAATCCAAACATTTTGGGAAAAAATTGTGTTTTTACAGTGTACATTCTGCAGAACACTTTAAGCATTACAATGACAATAGAAGTAATTATGAATTCCCATAAAGATGTACCTACAAGTTCTAATTGAGTGGGTCAAAAAAGCCCTCTAAAGTTCAGCTAATGGCACTTTATATATATTTATATAACATTTTCATTTAACTGTAAAAACAAAACAAAAAAAAACAAGTGTCTGAAAACATTATAGTTCACACTTTAATATATTCTTTTAAAGTATTTTATTTCTATAATCATTACTCTTATTAAAAGTATTTGAAAGTACATACTGTTAAAGGGGGTGGGGGACTTCCACCAGTCGGAATGCAAGGATTAATATTTAGCTCTTCAAACATTAATCTAGCTATTTCAAATATTATTGGATCTTAAAACTAAACAGAAATGCATTCAATCAAGCAAACCTTACTTTTTATAAGAATGCTAATTAATGTTTTTCTAATCTAACTAATTTCATAATGTATTAACTGTATATTTTAGTAGAATATGTGTTTCCTAATTGAACCATTGTCTTTAGTATTGTTAGCATCATGTTGAGCTACAGCAACCAATGCAATGACTTCGTGAAAAAGGAACACTAGAACTAAATTAGAGATCGATATATTGCTTGAAATAAGACCACAAAAGGGTTTGTTATGTTGAAGAATTGGTAAATCAAATTCTACGATCTAATAATATTTTTAGTGCTTACATTTCTATGCTAGTTTCAAGAATTTTTCAAGTTATTTTTGCTGGCAACATAAATTTCCATTCTAAGTACATTACTGTAAAGATGATTTTTGTTTGCTTTTACAATCTGGGGTACAAATTGAAGTATTTTTGAGGTAATCAACAGAATGTCAGAGATTCCACAGAGTTCAACACGCTTGGATGGTTTTGGAAGCAGTGAACTATAATTTCAGCCTTATTTCATACACCTGTTAGAAAAGATTTTTTCGCCAAGCAATTAGTTGCACAACTCCTCACTATCTTAATGCCCAATCCACACATAAACACTCATTCACAGGCCTCTAATGGCAGTTTAACATCTGTGTTCCTCATTAAACCTTCACGTCACAGTTCAGTGCATCACGCTAGTTATCGCCTGTTGAGGAGGGTGTGAGGAGTTTCTCTACACACAAGCTCTGTTTGATCACACAGGTGTTTGTGTGAGCCTTTATGAAGACTAAAGAGGGTCTCAGCTGAACCTACACATTGAGTTAATCCCATATTTGGGGCTGTTTGAGTGAAAGCGTAATCACTGTTATTATCTTGTCATGTTTTTAATGGAGCGTAAAGCCAGCCGAAGGGTTTTGAGACGTCCTCTCACCTTCAGAATGTGTATTATGTAACAGATGATGACCATTATGGATTTACGAGGGTACGTTTGAGCTAAACAATGGCTATTTGGTGTTACGTGAGAGTCTTTTTGAAGTTTAGGGATGGTGGGGAAGCACACCTGAGGACAGGTACTGTGACAGCACTAATGTGTGTAGTCACAAAATGTGTGCAGCCATTGAAATAAGGTGGTTTGACATCTGTTTGTGCTTAAGGCTGTAAACTCTCACTAACAGACGGAAAAGTCACACCTGATACTGTCTACTGCAACGCAGCCCAGTCTCAAAGGGATTGTATGTCCAAAAATAAAAAAATGATGTCATCATTTACTCACCCGTTCCAAACCTGTTTGACTTTCTTTCATCTGTGGAGCACAAAATAAAATATTTTGAAGTTTTTGTCTATACAATGAAAGTCAATAATGTAAACCATTTATTGTATGGGGGAAAAAAATGTTTCTCAAAATACCTTTTCTTTTTTTTTTTTTTTTTTTTTTTTTTTTTAAAACAACCGCCTAAAATGAAATGATAACGCGAGGCAAGTGTGCGGCAAGCGGAATTCATTGAGGGATTTGACAGTGTGATTCATATTTTTCCAAAAATCCTTTTTTTTTTTTTTTTTTTTTTTTAAGGGGTAGGTTTTCTTCCAAATGTCTGTGCTATTAAACTGTATTTTTTTTTTTAGGTAGCTAGTTCTGAATAGCTTAACCTATTATTTTATGGAGCCCCAGACATGAAAAAAGAAGAAGATATTGTTGGAATTATCATGAATTAATCATGTGTTAATCAACATGAATTAATCATTTGTTTTCACAACTTATTAATTCAGGTAAATCAGTACATGTTGTAGCTACTAATTTGTTCATGGACATGATTTAACTAAATTAAAACATATTGTTGTACTACAATTGAAACTACCTAAAACAAGGGAACAAATTAATCAAACATTGCCATGATTTAATTAATAAAACATGGCCACAGATAAGTCGCTGGAACAAATTCGTAGGGTACGTTTACACGACAACGATGTGCTAAAAAATGGAAAAGTTTGCTCTGTGTTTTCAAAAAGTTTCACATACAGACAACAGTGTTGTCAAAACAATCCTCATTCACACAGATGCGCGAAAACGACTAAAAACGCTGTATTATTCATGCCAGGCCAGTAGCTGGCGATGTCACTTAGTAAAGAAATACGACGTGTCTGCGCACATGCACGTTCCTATTGACTGAACACATAATATGCATGCGTATGATGTCACTGTTTTCACAAATATGCGTTTTCGTAGTTTACATGGAGACGATAACGGTATCGTTTTCAAAAACTTGCACTTTTAAACCTGTTTTCAAATGTTTGCGTTTTCAGGCCCCCAAAATGCTGTTGTCATGTAAATAAACAAACAAAATGCTAAATGTTTTAATTTTTTAGTTAAAAATGGTGTTAATATGGCCTTAATTTGTGGCCATCTAGTTTTTTCTACGTGTGTGGCTTTGTTTACTTTAACTAACTTGTTCACAATATTCTTTTTAAACTTTTGCTCCACCGATACAGTAATTTGCCTGAAAGAGGAAACCGACACTGTAAAAAAATATTTGATCAAAGTTGAAAATAAAAACAACGAGTATTGTAGTTTGTTTTACAAGAAAATACTATTTCAGTCATTTTTACTTTAAAATTTCACATAACATTCAGTGTGTTACTTGCAGTTTCTTCGTAATTATTTCAGAAATGTACTTGCGATTTCTGAGTGAAAATTGTTTCAAAGTAGATCTCGACCAAAATAGTTTTTTTTTTCAGTGTATAAGAAAATGTTTTACACTAATGCCCGCTATGCCCTGGTGGCAACACTGAGATTGCAACATATATTTGTATTGTGTTATGAATTGCTTTATGACACATTTCATAACACAATGAAACTGACCTTACATGGCATGATCCATTTGTGCATAGAGTATGTTGACCTTCATCCTAGCAGACTTCTAGCACTAAGAAGTAAGTGTTAAATAAAGTAATAAATAAATGGTTTTGTATTCACAAGAAAATAACATACAGATGTTTTATATCATATTTAGGATCAGCTGTTAAAGCAGTTTCTAGCATCAACTGAAAGGGAGTACTGTTGTTGTTCTCTGGCTTTCCTTTGCCCTCAAATCAGAGGAAAAGTGACTAATCGACCTCTTCCTCAGCTACTTTTCACCTCTCTATTCCTTCATACATCAATGTTTCTTCATCATTTCTTTATCCCCTCCTGCTCTCACTCCCTTATTCTGTCATTTCAGTCATTTTCTCTCATCTCATCTGTTTTCTCCATCAGCTGAAGGGGGTTTCTCCTGTTCTCTTCTTCCGTCGGGAGCTTCCGAGAGGGAGATGTGTCTGTTATTCCCATCAGCACGACTTCTGTCTGGCACACAACATTTTGCTTTAGCTTTCAACACTTAAACGTTCTCACAACACATTCTGTCAGCAAGCACTATACAAATAGGCCATATTTCCAACATCTTCCCTCTCCCTTGTTCGTATCAGATAAATATAACCAGTATTGGGGAAAGTTACTTTAAAAATTAATTAATTACAATGTTGCGTTACTGACTAAAAAATAACTAATAGCACGACTTAATTACTTTTTATAGAAAGTAACGCATTGTGTTTTTGGGCTGGGCTTGCTTGTTTGTTTTTAATATAAAAAAAGTTATATTTTTGGTAATACATTTGTCCATTGATCTACAATATCCCAGGAAAGACAGGGGCCAATTTTGGAATGAAGTTGGTAAATTAAATAGGTCCCAAGTTCATCCGAGCACTTAAGTTGCCCGAAAATAATAATTGTTCCCTCAAATCACTGGAATGAGAACCTACTTTTACATCAAAGATCATGTCAAATAATTAGTGCATCATTAATATTCACAACCCACCAATTCACATTTTTGACATCACATCCAGGGGGGTGTTTCCCAAAAGCATCTCTAACCAACTACATCTCACATGTTCTGTCGTTACCAATGTAGTTCAACGATTCAATGTTTCTTGAAAGTACGATTTCAGTGAACATTCGCGAACAGCATCGCAAATTTATGTGCATGGAACCACAGCTCTTCAACATATAGTTTCTTGTTAATATGTGGACTTACATAGATCATGCTCTTGTTCTAAATAAGCAAGCTAACATGCAATACAATCTATATCCTTCATTCCATATATATACAAATTTCATTCTACCTCTTGTAGTTTGTCAAGAGAATGAAAGCACTATTTTTTGAAGAGTGTGCATATCCTTACGTGAACCATCGTGCATCGTACTATGGTAGTTCAGTCGTTGTACTGGAATGAACCCCAACATGTCTGTAAACTGCCAACCTATCTGTCACAACACCTATTTAAAACAAATTAACACCCATTGGTTTACAATAATAAAATGTCCAAAAACACCATTGTTAATGTCCCCCCCCCCCTTAGTATTCAGAGAAGTGATCATAATATTTTGCAGCTTGCTCTCATAACAGACCCCTTACACACTTTCTGAGTCTCCCTCCAACTGGTAAAAGTGTGCTGTGCAATTGAACTGAGTTTCAGATATCTTTCCCTCCCTCCATGCTTCTCTCTCTCTTTCACTGATCTGTGCATCCTCACCAGGTTTTGTGCTGGTAATCTCTTAAAGGGGTCCTATTATGCTATTATAGTCAACATTTTTTGAATACACACTACACACTGACTAAAATTAAAAAAGTGAAAACGCATAATAGGACCCCTTTAATATGTCTGGTATCAGTTACTTGTGACCTCGGGCAAGCAGTAAGAAATGTGATCACGTTCAGCTTTGGTTTGTGAAATGCCTCTCACTCTTCAGTTGATGCTGGCTCAGTGTGAACCTGTGAAATTACATTTTATAAGGTCTGACTTACCTGAAAAAAAAAAAAAAAACTTTATAAAAGGTATTTTTCCCCTTTATTTATGAACCACATTTACCTTTGAATATGTCCACAGATTTAACTTCTAAGTAAATTATAAAAGTATATTCCTCCTTACACACACATCTCCAAAAACTTCCACCATTTATCATAGCTTTCTCCTCTCCATATCATCCTGCAGCAGTGTGTGTGTGTGTGTGTGTGTGTCAGCATCCCCTGATGATAGAACTAGATCTTTTTAAACTAGGCGAGTGCGTCACACACACTCAGGGACAGGTTGTCCCACGGCCTGCCCCAGATTAGATCTGCTCGTAGCGCTAAAGTTAGCGATATAATTAGCACATAGGCTAATTAGCCCAGAGACATGCAGAGCACACACACACACATTCCAAATATCAGTGCACACACACACACACACACACACACACACCCACACACACACACACACACACACACACACACACACACACACACAAACACACACACACACACTTGACGATGGGGGGCAGCAGGAGCCAGTGATTCACCACCTCCTTGTGTTCTTGACAGAAAAGCTAATATTTAAGTTAATATTCTAATAACAGCACAACTTATTACATTAATTAAAAATGATATTTAGCATTAAAATAATGTCTAACACAACTTATATATAATTACTATGACAACATCATGGTTAGTAGGTCAGTGACATGGCATTCATTTATTTTTCTGGGACATACCAGCAGAAATGTCAGGGTGACACAACTGTTCCAATACCATAATAAAGAAAAGACATAATTTAAAAAATATATTATTTATATTTGATTTATTGTTTATCTAAAAATATTGTCTTATATATATAAATGTACATTTAAAATATCCTTTTAAAACATCAGATAATTTGATCACTCATCAAATGTCATGTGGAGCAACTCCCGAAAAGCCTTTATGAATATTCTATGATATCAAATATTTCTTATATTTGAATAAATAAATAATATTCAATGTGTAAGAAGAAGTGTTCTATTATCTATTTACTTACTTGACGGTTATACCACAAGAAAAGTCAAGTCAAGTTATTTATATAGCACTTTATACAATACAGTGTGTCAATAATGTGTCAAGTCAGTTCATCATTGATTCAGTGATGTCATAGTCCAGCTCAGTTCAGTTCAAATAGTATCTGTGCAATCAAGTCGACAATATTGCCAGAAATTACGTTTCCTCAACTAAGCAAGCCAAAGGCGACAGTGACAAGGAACCAAAACTCCACTGATGACAGAAATGGAGAAAAAAAAAACCTTGGGAGAAACCAGGCTCAGTCAGAGGGGCCAGACGAAACCAGCATGGTGTGGTTTAATTCCAGGCTGCAACACATGTCAGATTGAGCAGAGGACTCGTCTGGTTCCCGTGGTCTTGTGCCGATGGTCGTCTAGTTGATGAGGTCTTCACAGGGGATCTGTCTCTAGGGTTCATCTAGTTGACATGGTCTTCACTGACATTCAGGGCTCTAAAGGTCGTCTCTAGGTGCTGATCTACCATCTGGTCTGGATACAGACTAGATCCGTGTGGCTACTGTGACCTCGGAATAAGAATGAAAGAGACTAATATTAGCATAGATGCCATTCTTCTTATGATGTAACGAGTACATCGGGTGTTATGGGAAGTGTTCCCAGTTACGGTTGACCTAATTAATGCGGCCTAACAATCCTTTAATGGATTTGAATTATAGAAATGTGATAGTGTGTTATGTGTATGCCAGGTTAAAGAGATGGGTCTTTAATCTAGATTTAAACTGACAGAGTGTGTCTGCCTCCTGTTTCATAGTTTGGGTGCAAAACAGAAAAAGGATCTGCAGCCCACAGTTGATTTTGATATTCTAGGTATTATCAACTGGGCAGAGTTCTGAGATCGCAATGGACGTGAAGGACTATAATGCGATAAGAGCTCGCTCATGTACTGAGGGGCTAAACCATTCATAAACTAAACCATTTATAAGTAATTAGCAAGATTTTAAAATGTATACAATGTTTAATACGGAACCAGTGCAGTGTTGACAGAACCGGGCTAATATGGTCATTAGCGATGGGAAGTCCGGTTCTTTTCCGAGAACCGGTTCTTTCGGACAGTTCAAAAAACCGTTCATCGGTTCTTTTACACCCTAACGTAATGACGTCATTCGCAATGACGTAATGATATCAAGTCTATCATCCTGGGCCTGGATGATTATACACATTCAAATATATAAAGTCAGTAAACATAACTTCAGTCAGTTAAAACATCATAATCATGATCTGAAAAGTTTACAGTTAAGTTTTGCAACTAAGCACCCAAATACAGTAACAGGCAGTGATATGCATACAAGGATTTAAGTCTTGATATAAAGTAAGTAAATTAGTTGTCATCAGCGCAGAAACCATAATCCACTTACTATACATAATCTATTGCAATTTATTTGTTATTAAATAAACTTAAGTTTCGCTAGATTGCCCTTCATTCAAGTCATCGATTTACCCGCGCTCATAACATTAGCACAGAATCAGTTGTCCAAAAGAACCAGTTCAGTTCAGACGTGCTGTGTCAGTCATAGTAAGCAATCATGTACTGTTCGGGTAGCTTCACGCTGAATCACGAATGCGCAGTATCATCAGCTCATCGGTTCTCAAATCGGACATGTCCAAAAGAAACCGTTCTCGGTTCAGTGTACTAGTGATCCGAAAACCGATGCAACTGGTTCTTGACTCGAGAACGAGAACCATTCTAACTGGCACGCTGCACGCACATTCAGTATCAGCTGCTACTCGTGTTCATCAGTTCTATTTACTACAAACTCAATTTGTGAATGTGTCATCGTTAACTATCATTACAGTACAGGTATTTCATAAATCATCCCTTATTCCTATTTGTTATGTGCTTAATGTTAAGAAGGGATGAGACCGTAACATTTAGGTGAGACAGCTGTTACTGGGTGTGGTGCGGATCATAGACAATACTGAAATGTTCCTTAGAAAGACTTTACTGAGCGTATTGAGAGAAGATACAAGTAGTTTGGTCTAGCATAAAGTCTAACCATAGAAAAGAAAAGGAAACAAAAACATGAGTGTCACCCAAATTAAAGAAATAAACAAAACAGAACACTCCTTATAAGTAACCTCTAAACTAACTACAAAAATAAAGAAATATGAAAATAAAACCGGAATCTTCAGCGTATGCGACGCCCAAACTAAACTCTCATAAACTACAAACAAAAATACAAGGGTGCAGAATATCATGACGTCGTAATGATGATTGGCAGTCACGTCAACCAGTAAACACCGACCTAGAAGCGGAGCAACAATAACAAAAGGACAGGAGAGCGGAAAGAAACACAATATACACAGAACACACGTGGAACGTAACACTATTAAACATAGAGTCTTAATTATTGTCCAACTTCCATGACAAACCCCTTTGGCCTATAACCTAACAGAATCTTCAACTGAACAAAGTACACAGATTAGATACATTCATCTTTTTTAAAAAAGTAAAATAAAATATATTTATATCACACTATCTGATTTTTAACAAAATAATTGGATAGCATGCTTTTCGTCCTCTTGAAAAGACTCAGAGGGAGTGTCAGCCATGTTAAAAAAGTGAATAACTTAAGTAATTTGTGGATTAGTGCTTACTGGAGACCAAACCATTTCAAAAGATTCAGTCCGATTTGGTGAACTGGTTCAACCGGTTCACTAAGAAGAACCGGTTAAATCAAATGATTCGTTCGCGAACCGGACATCACTAATGGTCAAACTTCCTGCTTCTAGTAAGAACTCTAGCTGCTGCAAACTGGAGACCGAATATAACAAATGGTCCTGCATTCTTCACAGTGCCATGATTGAAACTGAGAAAAAACTGCACTATCAAAAAGAAAATGAAAATATTCATGAGATTAAGGAGACTGATCTTCAAAGAGAACTGAAGAAGACAAGTGAAGAAGTGAAAAAATCAATGTCAGAATTCTTTGAGAAAGACAAAGATGCAAATATACTAATTCAGTGGAAAACATCATTTGAAATCAAAATCAAAGAACTTAAGGAAAACATAGTGAGAGAAACAAAGAGGAAATTAAATGAGATTCTTCAGGAGCGAGACCTGAAGAAAAAGATTGATGCTCAGATCTTGATTCACAGAAAAAAATAGCAAAACTTATCTAAAGATGGTTATTAAGAAATTCTGAAGAAAGAGTTTAATTCCTTATGGGAACAGTATATCAAGTCAAGTCGTCTTTATTTATGTAGCGCTTTATACCAGACAGATTGTGTCAAAGCGGCTTTGCCGTTTTAACAGGAAAATTGTGTCAATAAATGCAAACAAAATTCAAATCTGCTGTAAAGCAGCTCTAAAACAAGGACAATAGTAAAGAGGCAATTATTTTTTTTTATTTGAGTTTTTTTTTTTTTTATAATTTTGTTTATTTATTAAATTGTGATGCAATAAAGCATTATAATAATCTAAACTTGAGGTCATGAACGCATAAATTAACATTTCTGCATTTTACATTGAGAGCATAGGTCGTAATTTAGATATATTTTTGAGATGGAAAAATGCAGTTTTACAAATGCTTGAAAAGTGGCTTTCAAAGGAAAGATTGCGATCAAATAGCACACTTAGGTTCCTAACTGATGACGAAGAATCGACAGAGCAGCCATCGAGTCTTAGACAGTGTTCTAGGTTATTACATGCAGAGTTTTTAGGTCCAATAATTAACACCTGTTTTTTTTTCAGAATTTAGCAGTAAGAAATTACTCGTCACCCAGTTTTTTATATCGACTATGCATTCCGTTAGATTTTCAAATTGGTATGTTTCGCCGGGCCGCGAAGAAATATAGAGCTGAGTATCATCAGCGTAACAGTGAAAGCTAACACCATGTTTCTTGATGATATCTCCCAAGGGTAACATGTAAAGTGTGAAACGCAACGGTCCTTGTACTGAGCCTTGTGGCACTCCATACTTTACTTGTGATCAATATGATATCTCATCATACACTGCTATGAATTTATGACGTCAGATAAGTAAGATTTGAACCATGACAATGCAATTCCACTAATGCCAACATAATATTCTAGTCTATTCAAAAGAATGTTGTGGTCCATAGTGTCAAACGCAGTGCTAAAATCCAGTAGCACTAACAGAGATATACAACCACAATCGGATGATAAGAGCAGGTCATTTGTAACTCTGATGAGAGCAGTCTCTATCCACTTAGTAGATCGTGATATCTACTAGGAGTCTCGATGTGCTGAGAATTAACTGACTTTTTCCCCAAAAACTCATCCAATTGTCTATGAAATGTTATTCTGCGGGCACCACTTAGACATCCAGCCACTGGGTGACAACAGTCTGCTATGTATCTCATCACCACGGTAAGCAGGGAGGGGACCAGAGCATATTACAGTGTCTGACACCGTTGCAAGTTCACACACCTCTTTAATGTTATTTTTAGTGATCTCCGACTGGCGAAGTCGAACATCATTAGTGCCAGCGTGAATAACAATCTTACTGAATTTATGTTTATTATTAGCCAGCACTTTTAAATTTGCCAAGATATCAGGTGCTCTGGCTCCCAGTAAACATTGGACTATGGTGGCTGGTGTCTCTATTTTCACGTTCCGTACAGTAGAATCGCCAATAAATAGGGAACTTTCATCAGGTTTCTCAGTGGGTATGTCACTGAGTGGGGAGAACCTGTTTACTGTTTTGATCAGAATGGAAGAGCGGTGTTTTGTCCTGCGATTATGCCGCCTCACAGTCGCCCTGCTGCAGGGGCTCTGCAATCAGAACCGAGCAATGTACAGGACTGGCTAAGCTAGTCACATCCAAAGCCGTATCTAAGGCCCTCACATTCTTACTATCCTCAGTTAAAATTTGGATATGTGTCTTTAGTTCAGAAATCTTCTCTGTCAGTCTAACTATTTCCCTACATTTATCACATGTGAATCCCTCACCGCTGACATAGAAAGCTACACTAAACATGTGGCAAGCAGTGCAAGTGACAACAACAGGAGAAGCCACTCACCATGATTGTTGAATGATTCCGACTTACCACAGTTGTTTGATGGAGAAAAATGGAGTGAAAGAGAAAAGAAGCTAACAGAATTACAATTAAATGCCAATTAAAGGGTTAGTTCACCCAAAAAGGAAAATTCTGTCATTAATTACTCACCCTCATGTCGTTTCAAACCCGTAAGACCTTCGATCATCTTCGGAACAAAAATTAAGATATTTTTGATGGAATCTGAGAGCTGTCTGACCCTGCATAGAGAGCAATACAACTGAAATGTTCCCAAGTCCAGAAACGTAACAAGGACATCGGTAAAATAATCCATGTGACATCAGGGGTTCATCCGCCATTATATGAAGCTACGAGAATACTTATTGTGCGCAAAAGAAAAAAAAAAGAATTTATTCAACAATTCGTCTCCTCCGCATCACACTGGTGCCATTTTGGAGAATATCTGCAGGACGTAAAACAACGTATGCTGTTCTGTGTCAGCTGCATCACACCGGATCTGTTTCCTACGTTGTTGTGATTTGATCTGAATGGAAACAGCGTATCCGCGTGGTGCAGCTGACATAGAACAGCATACGTTGTTTACAGGGTGATGTGGAGGAGACAAATTGTTGAATAAAGACGTTTTTTTTTTCTTTTGCACACAAAAAGTATTCTCGTAGCTTCGTATAATTACGGTTGAACCCCTGATGTCACATGGATTATTTTACAGATCTCCTTGCTACGTTTCTGGACTTGGGAACATTTCAGTTGCGTTGCTGTCTATGCAGGGTCAGATTCCATCAAAAATATCTTAATTTGTGTTCTGAAGATGAACGAAGGTCTTACAGATTTGAAACGACATGAGGGTGAGTAATTAATGACATAATTTTCATTTTTGGGTGAACTAACCCTTTAAATTTAATTTCTCACATCACAACAACATACAAAGAGTACATTTTTGGGTATGCTTTGAAACTAGACTTTTAAAAGATTCATAATTTTCTTGGTCATTTTTATCAGTATCATTGTTTCTCTCTCTCTCTCTCTCTCTCTCTCTCTCTCTCTATCTACCAATTAGATTATATGGTTGGACCTAATTTTTGTATAAAAATGTATTAAACAGAACTCAGTACTCATGGACAAAGATCCAGTACCACATATATGGGCAATCTGCTGTCCTGCTCTGTAGATACTGAAAAACCAGTATCGATCCAGCACCCTGTCCTCTACTGACCTCTCCATCTTCCTGTCTCTCATACCTGTCATACTCTCATTTTCAAACATACTGCATATAAGATGTTTGCTGACTGACACTTGAGTTCAAGTATCTCTCTCTCTCTCTCTCTCTCTCTCTCTCTCTACGGTAATTAAAACGTCTGTTCCCACATTCTCTCTTAATGGTGTCACTCAGCCGAAACATATCCAACAGATGAAGGGAAGAGGAGAACGAACGAATCTCAAAACACTAGACCCGGGAAATGTGCGTGATGGTAATCAAGACCACAGCCAAAGAATGCAGAGTGAAAAAAAATCAAACAATTACGACTCTGTTGGTCAGTAGGAAACTGACTCAGGTGCAATCAGCCCTCATTCACACATTAAATAGAGCTCTTTGTGGATTCACACAGACACAGTATCGTGCAGTATCTCTCAGCATCTGAGTATCAAGTGAATGAATGCACCTCACACATTCTCTCTGAATCACTGTATGCTACATATGAAAGAACACAATAGGAACACATTGAGGCATCGGGTAACACAGTGCTCCCAAATATGGAAAAAACACACACTCATTTGAACCACCAGAAGCATGCACCCTTGATTCAAAATTCTGACCAAGCACCTTAATCCCCACGGGGCACGGTGGGCGCTTTTCATCGTCACTTCACTGTGACCTGGTTCCAAGAACACTAAAGCCTGGAATACACTACAAGATTTTTGCCCCGATTTTCAGACCGGAGAAGTTATCGCTAGTTGCCGAAAGTCAGAGCCAGTCTGCAGATTTGAGTTGACAGATTCCATAGAAAGTCATGTAGTGTATGACGGTCACCGACTCCGATATTTTAGCTTAAGTCTATGATTCCATCCAGTCGGAAGATTCACATACCTGGTTTTGAATTGATGCTGCAGTAACAGATGGAGCTCCATAAATCACAGGAACAAAGACGAGTGTGTGGCCCATAAAGAGAGCAGCGATGTGGGGATGTGCAGATAGATGAGTCCCTGGTCTGGTCTTTAGGATCACCCAGGAGGGCACAGGCCTCTAGAAGAACTGTAGATCACACAAACTGCAGAGGACTTTGTCTGTGTCCTCTTGGTTGAGACTATATGGAGTGATAATGACTGCTTCAGACATCATTTGTATGTGTGCTACAGTGTACACAGTACGCATATGTGTGTTTGTGTAAATGTGTATGCAAGTGTGATAGTATAAATCTGTGAGTAGGCTGTGTTTCGGTCACGGGGTTATATGGTTATGGTTTGAATATTTCCAACCAATCATCTGCAGACGATAACCAAATGAAACTCTTTGACTTTGCATTGAACACTGGAGGCAGGTTTTGTCCTGCTTTCAAAAGGTTTGTATAATTTTGCACTGTAAATGCATTAAAATGTACTGTATATTGTTGCAGTATTGCATTACTCATACAAATAGGAAATATTACACTACTTTTTTATGGAAAGTACAATATCCTAACTCAAAACGATGAGTGACATTTTGTTGGTCGCTTTAATTTAGATTTCTGTGGTGTTGTGTCCGGTAGCCCCACACACACTTACATTTCATTGGACCAAATTCCTGCATCTTTTAACTATATATCAATACCATGTGTTTTCATTTATTCTGATTGTGTGACATCAAAGACAAATGAAATGTGTTACCGAAAACTTCTTACATCACACCTGGTTAAGAGTTTACTGTGTTATGTTTTAGTGCTTTGCTTGCAGATGTTTTTGAAATGCAAAATGTTTTTTTTTTTTTTTTTTTAACTCAGCATTCTACTCAGCATAGTTTGCTTGCAATACAGTGTAGAATTTGATTATGTCAATGTAATACGTATAAACAATTATGAAAAATATTTAAATAACAATGGTGTAAAAAAAAATCCAAATACAGTATAAACCATATTGGGAAATGTGTGACAAAATCCTGAGATGCGAAGCACTATTTTCAGCAGCCATTACTCATAGTTTTTCATAAATCTTGGATGAATAGAAGGTTCAAACGAACATCATTTCATCATTTGTTTGAAATAGATATGTTTTGTAACATTACAAATGTATTATTACTTTTATTCTACAAGCATGCACTGAATTGATCAATATAATTAATTTATTACAAATAAATAAGTAAATCTTATTTACCCCAAATATTTGATCGGTAGTGTACATATTTGTTAAAAAAAAATAGAATAAAATAATAACAATAATGATAATAACAATTTTAGTTCATTTTCTCATTATTTCCAAAAAGTAATCTGAAATTGACTATGCTGAGCTCAGTGTGTTGTTCAGTTATGTGTCTGATCTGATCATTGCTGGACTGTGGATTTAATGCTGCTCTCCATTAGACAGGGGGACTTTCCAACCTCAGCACAGCCAAGCCACTATTCTGTGTTTCCTTTATCTCTCTCATCACGGTTTGCTGTGGTGTAGAGTCCAGTCAACTCCAGCGTGACCCGACCATAGCATTCAGCAGAGACACATGCTCTCTTCAGGGTGAGTTTGTTCCTCCTTGAGCCCAGATTTAGAGTCAAAGTTTCAGGCTGGACTCACACAATGCCGGCTTTCACCATCTGACTTCACGCAAGACCGCAACATCTCAATGACGCCTTCGGCAGGATAATCTACAACCTCACACCCACACCCACACCCACACACACACACACACACACACACACACACACCCGTCCGATGGAATGACATTCACACACATTCATGCAAACAGCAGCAGCATTCAAATGAATTAATATAAAGAACTGCAGCGCTGCATATGGTGTCTGTAACTGTAGCTCACTGCTGCCCCCAATTGGCTCTCAATGGAACTGTTTATCAAACAACCCTATGATAAATATAAAGTTGCCTGTTTTGTGGTCTAAACTGAATCTACATTTGCAGAACTTCACATTAACCAAGTTCACACCCATTCTGCAAAATTCCACCAAATTTCCCCCAAAATCAGTGCGGAAAAAATGAAAGATTCTGCAGGTTCTTTGTGTATGGCTACATTATGGTCGGTATGTATGTGGCGTATCCATGTCATAACAATACTTCACCCAGGGGCTGTTTCGACCATGGTTTCATACTCATCTCGCTGATATAAATGTCTAGGCACTGTCTATACTTTATTTGTACATTCCAGAGGGAAATAACATGCAGTTACCATCAACAATACACTTATTTGTGTCCAAACAGACATGAAAGAGAGCAGGGCTGCAGTTCTTATATCAGAATAATGACAGCAACAGAGTTATTTCATTTTCATAATGCTGTGTTTGATCAGATGCCAGGGAACAATGTGTCCGAGGATCAACGGAAATGTCATGCAACACTTTATTGTTTAAAACTTTGAGTCTTACTTTGAGCTTTTTTTTTTTGAACGAGAGTTGGAGATCTGAAGCAACATGAGTGACAGACATATTGACAAGGTTGAGATGCTCAAATGAACAGAGCAAACAATTAGAGAGAGTACACAACCAGTCAAAAGTTTGGAGTCAGTAAGGTTTTTTTTAATGTTTCTGAAGTCTTTCATGCTCACCAAGGCTGCATTTATTGGAGCAAAAATATAGTCAAAAGAGTAATGTAATAAAAATAGTAAAAAGAGTACACAGACTAAGTGTAATTTATTTATGTGATATATATATATATTAGGGTTGGGCCGATAGACGATGCCGATGGCTGATAGACATCACGATGTTGCACCGGCACCGTGACCCCCCCCCACCCCCCTTTTTTGAATGCATGATCGCTAGTTTCACTTTCACTTTCCAGATTCGCCATCGCTCATCTGTTTATACTATGGAGCGGTAGTACTTACAACACATTTTACTAGATTATATGTTTGTCAGTGGTACTGAGGATCTGCAAAGCATTCGCCATCATCCTCAGTCATCTCTTCTTACACCGTGTCTACACCAGACGTGGCAGTTGTCGTGTCGCGCCGCATCAGCTAAAGACTGTCTACACTGGACACGACAAAGCGACCGTTGAAAATCATTTGCAATTTGTGTCAGCACGTCATTATAAAACGCGGCAGCAGTTTACTGTCAGGGATTTGTCGTGTCGCGCCGCGCCGCATCCAGTGTAGACAGCATCACTGATTATAATGAGTTCTATTGACTGATCTATATATAATTAATCTCTACTATAGATCAGTGGTTCTATAGTATTTTGTTGCACCGCGCCGCTCGCATCCGGTGTAGACATGGTGTTAGGAATCATTAGTTGTTTTCCCTTATAAGGATTCACACCCCGCCGATGTCATCGTCCATCGTGATGCATCACTGTAGACATCATCTGATGCCAAATTTGTAAACATCGCCCAACCATAATATATATATGCAGATGTTCTGCAACTTGCATGCAGACTTGTCTTAATGTGAGTGATATGCATGGAAAAGAGTGGTTATTTCATCCATCTGTGTGTATGCAATTTAAAAGCTCTGACCTTAAACAGTCACAACTCTGAAACCATTTTTGGTTGTGCAGCTTTAACCAACGACTTCCATGGTTTCATTTACTTCTGAAATCATTCCTCTCAACATTAAGGTCGGTCATGTGCGTTTGATAGTCTGATCTGACACACCTGTGATCGGAGTTCATGGCCTTTAGCTGATAAATTAAACCCATATGATAACGAGGAGCCATCTATTGGTAACCTAATAATAACTCCAATGCAATGCTTGGTATCTCTAGAAGTTTGTTTATTTATTTGGTGATCTTTGCATGTTGTTGTGCGTCCATTTGCAGCCTTTGGACTAATTTTTATGTGCTTTTTGTTTAATACAGAAAAGTGCGGAGAGAGAAAAGGTCAGTTCTGAATTGAAAACATTTCATCGCAGGTCACGTCTTCAAAGAGCCCCTCTCATAAGGAATCAAATGTCCTGTGACCTGAGTAAAGAGCTCATTGTGCTATGAAAACACTGCAACTTTCTCAAAATTTCCTCCTCAGGGAAAAAAACAACTTGTTCTGAAATTTCAAAACTTCTGACCTCAGACACATACATTTATAAACAATACCTATTACTCACTGAGATAATAAAGATGAAGCAGGACAGACGCAGTTATTCCTAAACAACACAAGAAAAGGTCAAAGCCTGTGCTGTTTCTGATTGTGTTTAGCACCTACAGCTCTGCAGATACTTTAAATAAAAAAACTAGTCATTTTAGTCTGATTACAATAATCTGAGAGTCATATTTCAGCAATCATGGTTTTATGAATCCATCACACTATTTTGCAGAAGAAAATGTAAGATGAACCCTTAAAGAATTTCAGCAAGGAAAAAGAAGTGGCTAACACCCAGCATCTAGAAGTTCTCTGGTGAAGAGTGAAGCCTCTCTGTTTAACTGCGCTCAGGAAGTTCACACAGTTTGATGACCCTCCATGAGCAGAGTGAGGGGACAGCTGTCTGAAACCAACATACTCACAAAAACACCTGCAAGACCACACAAGTCCCAACACAAGACTCAAACCAAACAGAGGTCATAACTGCTGACAGATCTGATAGATCCGCTTCAGTCTGTCTGAGCCAGACAAATACATCAGTCACACGGAGCGATAACATCTCTGCAGCACTGAAGACTCTACAGAATTATAATTTCACATGCAAAGCAGGGAACTGAAGCTTATTCTACAGCGTTAATATCACGTAATGTGCAATTTCAGCATTTAAATGTGCTTCAATAATCAACTTCAGTTTAGTAGTGTGCTTGAAAGAGTGCAATTAAAATACATCTACAACGGAATAAAGTACTGAGTTGAAATTTTACCTCAGTATCAAAAGAAAACAAAAACATTGTTTTTCCTAAAAAATTAAGCACGTTGCACTCAATCTCTCATCACTACAATACAACTGGACATTTTATTTTTTGAGAAATTGTAACAATAATGCTCCTGAACTTAAGTTTTATTCAGTAAAGATGCATTAAATTGATCAAAAGTGTCAGAAAAGACATCACAAAAAATGTATATTTTAAATAAATGCTGTTCTTTTGAATTTTCTATTTATCAAAAGATACTGAGAAAATGTATCGGTTTCCACAAAAATACGAAGCAACTGTTTTCAACTGATAATGATCAGAAATGTTTCTTGAGCAGCAAATCAGCATATTAGAATGATTTCTGAAGATCATGTGACACTGTATGTATGTGTGTGTGTTTGTGTATATATATATAGATATACTGTATATAATTTTGCTAATTAAAATTAGATTTTTTTCATATTATAAAATCATGAACACTAATTTTTTATTAAATTTTTGTTTTGACTTTGTAGTGAAACATGATCTAGATGTGTTCTTGGTGCATTTTGTGAGATTCAGCCTAAAAGATTGGTAAAAAAAAAAAAACATAATAAAGTATAATAGCGAACTTAGCAGTCTTGTGTAAATAAAATGTTTCAAAAATAGTTCAAACATCTCGATTCAGTACAACCATGAAAAATATACAGAATAAAATGTATAAAACCTTTAGATTCGCACATTTATAAATAACATTATAGACTAAGTTTCTTTAAAAAACAAAAAATAAGAGAACTACTAGTAGAGGTAGTGTTAAAACACACTAACAGGCACTACAAAAAAAAAAAATTATATAAAATATGATATTTTCATTTCATATGAAGCATATTAGGAAGTCTTTTGAGATGCTGAGATCTAGCGTGCACTGACCAGGGTGGCGATGTAGACCCAAACGGAGAGCACATTACCGGGGTACGGGTGCACGTAGACCGCCAGGGCAAACTCCACGTTTGGGGCTTCGGCCTTATGAACCCCTGTGCTGTGAACCGCTTCAATGATTGGCCGAATCTCTGAGAAAGGAAGGTGCAGGGGAAACCCAGATATCTGAAACAGATACATTAAAGCGCTGATTCACCACTGACTAGATGGGCTTTCAATAAAATTAGGCTGCCTATGGAGTAGGGGTTGAACGACTTCTGATTTTTTGAAGTCGACTTTTACGTGATGAAAGTCGAGTCGAAGTCGACTAGTCGCTGATGACGTCATTAATGAACAAATAAGTCTGGAGCTGTGA
>NW_015554105.1:777004-784844 GCF_001515605.1 Sinocyclocheilus anshuiensis | reverse complement strand
CAGTTTCTAAGCTATTTTATTGAGAAATCACAGAACAGTGTTGACAATACATTTCTGCGCTGAATGATTCTGTGCGCGTGATGAACTGTACGAGCTACTGTCTGTAGCCTATGTGTGTACATTACATTACAGCAGTGCATTAGATTAGAACGGATAAAATAAATAAATGTTATGTAAAAATGTTAATAGTAAGGTTTAAATAATATTTCTAATAGTAAGGTTTAAATAATATTTCATGCTGTAACTGTAGGGCTAATACAATACGTCCCCTATGAACAGCATATGTGAATATTATGTAGACCTATTGTTTAAATCGAATTTATGCTTTAAAAGTAGAGTAATCATAGCAGTTTTCATCCATAGTATGTCCATTTAAACGTTTGCGTTTAGCTTCAAATGGCATCTTTGACGACAGTATTCTATAAAAATTATTTGCATTCCGATCTTGACATCAAAAGGTACAAAAATATTTTTTTCTTTTATTCCATGGATTTTACCCATTTACCTCCACTTGTTCCCAGTGTTTTTCTGCAACCACTATGCGCGCGCAGCTGCAAGTGACGTAACTGTGACGTCTACTCTGAATTGGTCTATAGGATCAGCGACTAGTCGAAATCAAGCTTAAAGCATCATGGCAGAGCATTGAAGTCGACTAGTCGATTAGTCGGTGCAACCCCTACTATGGAGTAGGAAGGCGTTTTTTTTTTTTCAACAGCTATAATGCACTTGGCTTGATCCGACTTCCAGATCTGGTAGATCTGTGTTATTGTGTTTTTTGTCTTTATTATCTTCATTATTATATTCATTTTAATGTAGAAATTTAAACTGTCCTTTTGCTTTAAAACTCTTTTGCACATAATGTATAGCATAGACAGATATATACATATATATATCACTACATATTTTTTCATGGCATTTAATTTGCACATTTGTATGCAAGAAAGCATTGGGCAGGATGTGGAATTGTGTGTTTTTGTCAATAAAATAAATAAAATTGGGCTTTTATCTAATTAATCGATTAATCAAAGAAATAATCTACCAGATAATCGATTACAAAATACTCGTTAGTTGCAGTCCCATTGAAAATTGGAGAACTTGTTCATCTCGTTGAGCATGTTTGACCTAAGAACAGCTATATTAGCTGACATTTGTGCTGCATGTCAAGCTATTAGCCTGTGTAAAGTGTGATTTCTAGCAGAAGACTCACCCTATATTCTCCCAGAAGGCTTTGCAGCTCGAGGCGATGTTCCTCAGCCACCTCTCGTCCTCCGCTCAGCTCTAATTTCGGCAGGAACTGACGTAACGTAGAGATGCAGTAGGCTGCAGATTAGACGTTACTTCCGAAAGTCCTTTTAAGATCCAGCAGAATCACTGGGATTCTTCAGCTAGCTTCAGTTATGCCGGGTTCAGACTACACAATATATTTGTCGGTCACGATAGTCACTGTGTCAGATTTCACGATTTTGACTCCTGAAATCTTGTCGTGTCGTGGACAAGAAACATGTCAGACTACACGGTGCTTCCCGAACATTCATCGTGTGTCGTCTTTAACGATGCGTGTGATGTCATCGAGAAGGCGGAACTAGCGACTGACTTCCGAAAACAAGAGTGTAAACATTGCTGAAGCGCTTCCGCTATCGTTCGCCAGCATTTTTCTTTCTTTGTTCTGTCGTGGTAGTCCCTCGATGACACATACAGGCAGGAGTACTGTTGCCACAGCTCCACGAACCTTTCCTCCATCTCATAATTACACCTAGCAGCACCATCATCTCTCTTTCGTTTTGCCATGTTTGAAACCTGTGTATGAAAGAGCTTCTGTGCTGCTATTGGTCAACGTCACCAATGTGACAGAACTCGTCGTGGACGATGGGAAAAAAATTAAACATGCTAGTCTTTCTGTCGTGATGTCGTGAAGCATCCTAATGCCGGGTTCAGACTACACGATATTTTTGTCGGTCACGATAGTCACTGTGTCAGATTTCACGATTTTGACTCCTGAAATCTTGTCGTGTCGTGGACAAGAAACATGTCAGACTACACGGTGCTTCCCGAACATTCATCGTTTCTGTCGTGATGTCGTGAAGCATCGCAGACGCGGAATCGGTTGTCATCCACTATGACACACTACACGAGCTGAAACGATGGAATCTTGCGTCCCGACGCCCATTGTCTTTTACGAATCCCCACGAGACCCTACGTCAAGAAAATCGTGGCAAAATCGGGCTAAAATCGTGTAGTCTGAACCGGGCATTAAAGGGTGACCTGTTAACTCGAGGCCTGTGATTGGTGGAGCCGTCCTCACCTGCACACTAGAGAGGTCTGGATCAGGGAACGATCGAGAGAAAAACGCTTTCCAGAGATTTGGCTTAGAAACGTCAAAACTCATTCTCACAGGTGCAGCGTATGGCTGGATGTTAAACCAAACCTGAGAAACATGGACACAGATATACAAATAAATACCAATAAAATAATCTTACTTTTTTTTTTTTAAATCATATCACATAAACAAAGGCCAAGCTTTGCCAGAAATTGTACTTTTGTGCACAAAAAAGCACATGACTACTTTGGATAAATTATTATTTTTTTATATATATCTGAAAAAGTATTTTCTGCTCATCAAGGCTACATTTATTTGATCAAAAATACAGTAAAATAGGACTGTGCGATATGTATCGTCTACGATAATATTGTTTAAACTATATGCGATTTGACATTATCGAGTATACCGCAAAAACCAAACAAAAACACACCCAGAGAGTGCACGCATACACTGTGAGATGTAGGTTACACTACTGAAAATTCAGCTTTGATCACAGGAATAAATTACATTTTACAATATATTCAAATAGTAAACAGTTATTTTAAATAGTAATAATGTTTCACAATATTAATGTTTTTACTGTAGTTTTGATCAAATTAATTTAGCCTTGGTGAGCAGAATGTTTCAAAAGTATAAACGATCTTAAATATTCAAAACTTTTGACTGGTTGTGTATTTTAAATTGATTGTAAAATAAAGCAATAAGCTGCAAGAAGCCGTGGTTTACAGTAAATTTATAACAGCTAAGGGGCGTTGTTAAAACCCCCTTAGCTGTTATAAATTCACTGTAAACCACGGCTTCACGGGGCTTATTGCTTTTATAAAACGGTTATTCCATATACGTAGTAAGGTTTCACAAAATAAAACAGAGCAAATAAAGTGTAATGATATTAATAAAAACAGTATTCTTCCACCAAACAATGTAGTTCCTCAGAAACAGTTGTGGTTCCAACAAAGTGGTTGCCGAGCAACACACAAACGTAAACAAAGGTGTATGTTTGTAGAGTACTTTACAACAGCTTCGAACACGGCTCAACCAATCAGAATCTAGGACCGGAACTTCCGTTTTAGAATGTATTTTTGCACACATATGAAGTCAGATATGGTAATTGGGATACGTTTGAATATTTTTTTTTTTGGCATGCGTATTTACTAATGTTATCTGAGCTGATCAGGCAGCCGATGGTCTGAAGGGGGCAGAATGTGTCATATTGTCCGTAGTGCTGCCCGGTGCTGGGATTCCAGATCAGATAGCGGTTCTGCTCATACGTCAAAACGTACGCTGTAGGGCCCTAAAACAATGACACATAAAAAAATACAGTGTTTTCATGTCCATCTCCACTGATTTCTACTGAGGTTTGATCACCAGCAGAGATCTGTGATCTGCCACCTTCAGTCTTGAAGGTGCTTCAAGCAGTGTGATTGGCTAAGAGGCCTGTCACTCACCTCAAGAATGGCGATGCCTATGATAAGCCACGCCCTTTTCCCCATTGATAGGAAGTAGTTACAGAGCAACACAACATGCTCCTCCTCATCTCCCTCTAGCAATGCTAGGAATTGCTTAAACAGCATAAATCAGACAAAAATGAGTATATATAACACAAAACAAAGAAACAAGAGAGACGTCCATGGTTACTCACATCGCACGTGCTCCATAAGTCACAAACCCCTGCAAAAGACACGCTGTCTGGAAGGGAAGGAATGAGGGACACATACCGCGCAACCAACTCCTGAGGAGAGATAGAACGAGAGGATGAGCGCAATGACAGCACACACAGATGAGCTGGTGTCCAGCAGTGTGCGGACGGACCACGGTCTCCTGAGGGCCATTTGGGAAAACGTCTAGCAGCTCCTGCGGAGGGGTCAGAGGCCGTATGAAGCGTGTGACGAAGATGGTTTTGCCGTTGATGTCGATGACGGTAGTGAGACAGGGTCGGTCGGGGAAACGCCGACTGGCCTCCTTCTCGAACACTTCACTCGCGATCAACAAACGCTCACCTTCCTGAGAGTCACACTGAGAGGAGACAGAGGTCAGAGGTCATGAGACAGTGATTTTACACTGATCTGGGAGCTATTTTGAAGTTTCCCTTACTGTATATTAAGAAACTGAGCTGAAAAGTTTGGGCTCAGTAAGATTTTTTACTGTTTTTGAAAGAAGACTCTTCTGCTCATCAAAGTTGCATTTATTTGGTCAAAATACAGATAGATTATTACAATCTAAAATAAGTGTTTTCTAACGTAATATACGGTAGAATGTAATTTATTGCTGTGATCAAAGCATCATTACTTCAGTGTCACATGATCTTCAGAAATCATTCTAATATGCTGATTTGCTGCTCAAGAAACATTTCTGATTATTATCAACATTTAAAATACATTTAAATTTAACATTTTAAATTAATATATATATTTTCAGGACTATTTGATAAAGTTTAAAAGAACAGCATGTATTTGAAATAGAATTGTAGAATTGTTTGATACATTATATCTTTACTGTGACTTTTGATGAATTTCATTACTTTCTGACTCCAAACCTTTGAATGGAAGTGTATAAACAGTCAATTGGACATGAAGAGATTTTAAACCTGATCTAAACAAAACTCCACTAAACAGACAACACTTACAGGAATGTTTTGGGTTAAGCTAGTAATTAGGTAATGCGAGTTAAGCTCTAGGATGCTCACAGATGCTGTCGATTACCACAGAAATCCATATAGACTCGTTTCTCCATTTGTGAAAGCAAACAAAAATCATGTTTACAGTAATACACTCACATACAATTGAAGTCTATGGGGCAAGACATTCTGGCCAGACAATAGAAATGTGCATCTTGTGTATTTGTTAAAGCGCTTTTAGTCATTCTTCCACATCAAATGTGTTGTATTTAAGCTGTAAAGTTTTTATATTTTTATATTGTGAGGTAGGACTACAGGTCTAGGTTACTGTCAGCAGATTTTCTCCATGTAAACAGTCCCTTGCATCTTTCTGGCATCCTGTGAAAATCTCTCAGTTTACTGGCTTTAGTAATCAATTTTATTACACTGGCATGCTGCTGCTAATGCATATAATGCTTAAGCGTTTTGGTGATACTTTGAAAAAGGTGTGTATTGCTGGTACAATGCTTTCCTCCCTAGACTTTCACTGTAAATAAACATGGTTCAGACTCCAAATATGTTACCTTTACTTCCTTCATCTATTGAAAAAAAAAAAAAAAAAAAAAACAGAGACAAAAACGAAAAAACATTTAACAAAAAAATAATAAAATACTTACTTCTAAAAGTTTTTTGTTTATGAAGATAAAATATAAAATACCTGAAATAATTTCTTATCCTCACAAAACACTTGATAATCATCAAGCAGATTTATCTGCTGTACCTTTTCTCTGATGGTGTCTCCGGGAACCAGCTGGGGTTCAATAGTGATGAAGAGGCTGAGGAAGGTTCCTTCACTCAGGCTGCGGACGGCGTCATATCCACCTTCACTGCCCAAACTGCGCTCCTTACTGTATCCCAGCAGCACTGGAGGAGTGGACACCTTAAACGTCCCATCAATCTAAACATACAATATACAGATCACAATCAGCCAATCAAATGTAAGAGATACATTCAGTCAGCCTATCAGAGGGGAGCAGGATTATTTTAGAGCATATTATTTCCATTCATACTTGAACACTACGGAAAGGTAGAAACTGTCATGTGCTTAATCATGAATGAGACACAGTGTGTTAGTGTTTAGTATCTTGCCCGAGACTGCAGGTAGATGGTGCTGAAGGGGATCTTGATGGGAGCCGAGCCAGCGTCGCTCTATACGGGTGTGAATAGTGTTCCCTCTCTCTCGCTCATCCTGACGGAGTTAAAGCAGACAGGTCACGTCATTATCACACCAGGAAGTTTTAAATGGCTCTGGCAATGGTTCATAAGCACATCAAAGGCACAGAATGCTTCTCACCTCCACCACATCATAGAGGACCTCATCGAAGATGTTGATGAAGACCTCATCTCTGACCGACTGCAGACTGGTGGAGCTGTAGTCTCCGTTCGGAGCACTGAGATAAAGGGGAAACTCACACCATGCAAATACTGCAACTCAGTGTGATCACAATAACATTTCTGATTAAGTTTGATATGATGTGTGTAGTATTAGTTTTTTTTTTTACTTATTTGACCATTATATCAAAACCTAGCTGCCTACCTAGACAGCATTTCAAGGTACTAGGGATGCACCAAAATTAAAATTCTGGGCCGAAACCGAAACTGAAAATTCTGGATGCACTTGGCCGAAAACCGAAACCAAAGATGCTTTTTAATAATTATTTATAATTTTATTAAATAATATAAAATATTATATTATATTATATAGTATTTAAAAAATACAAGCCAGTAAAAAATAACCACACTTTTATTGAAAGTAAAACAATAAAATTGGACAGAAAATATATTAAATATCAATATATTATTTTTATTCAGTTCTATACAACAGAATCAGATTTAACTGATTTTTTTCAATTATCCAAATAATGTATAGTCCTACAAAGCTATTACTATCAGTTATTATCATGTGAGCAGAGCATAGCGTCATGAGAGGGTAGCGCCATTTTACCAGCGTTGCCCAGTACAGCTGTACTACACCATAAACAGCACAGCAGCATTATTGCAAACAGGAACAAGTGTACTACATAGAAATTTCCTGTTTGGCACATTATTTGGTTTCGGTGCATCCCTGTATCATAGGTGCACTCCTAACATGAACGCTATTCTAAAAGTTAGATAAGAGCATTATGCTGCCCATGGGCGTCGCTAGGCCATTTTTAGGGGGCTATAGCACCCCTAAAATGATTACTCAGCCCCCCTTGGGGACAAATTTGTACCCAAAAGTGAGCTAAACATCACAAAATCTCCTAAAACCTCCCTTTGGGAATGTCCTCATTTGTAAAACTGGTATAAAAATAAAGTAAACAACATTTTTTTTTTAAATTGTAAAATGCAGAAAGTTTCCTGTAAGGGGTTTAGGTGTAGGGTGATAGAATATACAGTTTGTACAGCATAAAAACCATTACGCCTATGGAATGTCCCCATTTAGATAGCTAAGTAAACGTGTGTGTGTGTGTGTGTGTGTGTGTGAGAGAGAGAGAGAGAGAGAGAGATCAGTATTTAGGAAGACTTGTATGGCTTATTCAGTACTCAAATGTATCTATGCAGTACAGTGGAATACAATAAGTTGCAAAATGTAATAAGTTTAGTTTACCACCTTATCCTATTAGTCAAACATTTTTTTTATTTTATTTATATGTTTACTATTATTTGTTATTATTATACCCTCATTGGGGGCTGAGCCCCCCTAAAACGAAAATCTTAGAATCGCCGCTGATGCTGCCTTTTAAGACATCTAATTTTTGGCCAAATTGTAATGCTACATCACATCACAGAATATACTGTGACAAGCTCAATGAAAAAAAAAGAAACCTAAATTAGAAGAAACTGTAATTTCTCAACATAAATAAATACATACTATTATTAATGTA
>NW_015554105.1:768449-776809 GCF_001515605.1 Sinocyclocheilus anshuiensis | reverse complement strand
ATATATTTATGCTTTATTCAATACGGGATAGTATCAAGAAAATAAAAAAACATAAATTATAAATTATCAAGATATATATTTTTTTTAAATATTCATGCTTCATTCAACAATGCAGAACATCCAAGAAAAAAAATTAACATTTATTATTCGTCAAAACAAATATTGATGTAAATATATATTATAATTCATTATTCATTATTTATACATGTCATTATTTATAATTTTTTTATTTTAAATGTATTTATGCATCATTCAATCCTGGAGAATAATAAAGAAAAAAAAATATCGCCCATTTTTACCGATGTACTTTTTTTTTGCTTGTAAGAGTATTATTAAGAGCACTTCATATGAGCCACTTATTTGACACAATCTGTATTGTTAAAAGCGCTATATAAATAAAGGTAAACTTGACTTGACTTGACTTATGAGGTTCTGTTTTATTTAGGAGGCAGTAGACAGCGATACAGTTCACTCGGTTTAGGAAGAGAGCTGTAGTGACATGTAGAGTTTATGATGTTATTCTGGCTTCTCACGTCAGTGCTGTAGGTTTTAGTCTGACCTGAATGGCAGAACAATCTCCTCGTTCCAGCAGGGGTTTGGACCCTCAGCGGTTATAAGATTGCTGGAAAGACACCTCCACAAACGGCCTGATCAGAGGCTACAGTACACATACATGTATACATTCAGTTACAGTCAAGTATTATTACAGGTAAAGGTACAGGTATGGTGCAGTGATGCAGTCGAGCTGTTACCTGTCCGAAGGGCCACTCGCTGCCCTGTTGAGGTGTTTGAGACGACACAGGAGCTGTAAACGGCTCTGTGAATGATCGCCCAGACTTAGCCGACACAGGGGGTTTGCTGAAAATACAACAAACGATACATGAGAGAAAGTGATGGTTTAGTGTCTTCTTCTGGAAGTGTACAGGTACCTGGCGTAAGGTCTGCGGACGGGGATGTCGTATCCTCTGATGATGTTGAGCAGGAGTTTGATGTCTCCATCTGAGAGGTTCTGAGCCGTCACCTTCTTCCTCTCCTTCCTGCGAGGCTTCAGGGGCCGTTTGGGCTCAGCCAGTTTGAACAGGTTCCAGCCTAACAGCCTGGAAGAGTGTCAGCTGAGAGTCAGTGGAGATATCCCATAACACACTGCGGTATCAGTGAACAATAGACATAGAGACAGGACGTTCTCAGCCTAACATACAGTGCATTTGTTTAAAGTCTCTATTTCTATCCTGAACACAAACAAACACGCATTTACTAACAGATGTTCCTGATGGACAGTCAGTCGGTACATTAGTGATGGAGATGCATCGGTGACTCTTTCTGTAGGTGGCATCATTATACCAGTAGGTGGCGACTCTTTATGAGTGAGTCAACTGAATCATTCACTCAACCAATTCATTCAAAAAAACTGATTCATTCTGGAACGAAATAAGTGACTGGGTCTCATTCACTAACTCTGCATATGCACGAATGTGTGTGTGCCATTTTCACGCACAAATCATGATTTATCAACTTTTGTACTGAAAGTGAAAAAAGGCTATAAAGGAAAGGTTGTGGAAAGGAGGATATGGGTGCTTTATGCTAATTACTAGCCTGGGGCGACATTTTTCATGATAAGTGTTCCTGTGTGTGTAAATATGAACAATCTACATAATTATTGATGAATGAGAGCCACTATCTTTATGAGTGAGTCGTTGAATCATGCACACAACTTATTTGTTTGAGAAAATATTCATTCAGGAATATGCAAGCAATACACTCAGGATCATGCTGTTGTTCTGAATATCATTAGCTAAAGCAGAGGATATTATCTTTCAGTCTTTCAGTTCCTTACACAACTTTAATGATTTTATAATGTTTTAGAATATTTTTGTTCTTTATGGGGTTCGACAGACCCTGGTCAATGTATGATTTCATTGTATGGAAAAGAGCAGCATGAACATTCAGCTAAACTTCTCCTATAGTGTTCCACAAAGGAAAGAAAGTTGTATGGGTTTGGAATAACATGAGGGTGAGTGAATAAATAAATGCATGAGTACTGTTGCTCTAAACATACACTATCAGCACTCACCGGCAGATCAAACTCACAAACACTCTCTGAGTGTGTGATCTCCACATTAACACACACTCACACACACACACACACACACTGCAGTGTGGGACTACACTCCTCTAACACACTTTACACTGACTAACTCTACAGAGAGTGGCACCTCATGAGCACAAAGATCTGAGGGGAGGAACACAAGAAAAATAAAGGAATACAGAAGACTGAAAATAGAACAGAAAAATCCTCAGGACATACCCAGCACCTGGACCACTGAATATACAAACATACAGGAGAAAAAAGAGAAATAAAAGACAGGAATCGTCAAATAAAGATCACTTTATACTGATTTAAGATTAGATAAAACCTCTCGTTCTCTGCAGTCTGTGCTCAAACCAAGTCATTAAACCAAAGACTGTCAATAGCATACACTGTCATCGAACATGCTAATCTTCCATATAATCATCATTAAACGTAAGGAACTGCAGCGCATGAGCTGGATTTAGCTTCAAACTAAAAGTCAGCATTTGTTACTGGCTCAGCTGGGTGAGCACATGAGTACCAGACTGAATATGACATCTAGACGTGGGCGGACTGTTAAAGATGAGCTGCCTTAAAAAAGCCTCTATTTAAAGTCTGCAGAAGTGAATTAGATCAACAACAGAGCTGGTTACCCGATGCTGGGAACCTCGTCCTCTGAAACCACATGGGACAGGATGAAATTATGCTTTGCTATGAGGAAACGATTACTGACGGATTCCCGCACCTGAGAGACAAACAGAGAATTTGATTTTAAGGGCCCTTTGCTGCAATCCATACATACCACATTTATCCTATATACAACTCACATAAATGTCCACTGTCTTATATATCATTCAAATATAAAGACGACAAAACCGATAAAGATATTTGGGGTAAGTAAGATTTTTGTTTAGAAGAAATTAATATTTTTAATCAGCAAGGATGCATTAAAGGGTTACTCCACCCCAAAATGAAAATGTTGTCATTAATCCCCCTCCCCCACTTGTCGTTCCAAAAACGTAAAAGCTTCGTTCGTCTTCGAAACACGATTTAAGATATTTTGGATGAGGTTGTGACTGTCCCATTGACTGCCTAGTAAATAACACTGTCAAGGCCCAGAAAAGTATGAAAGACATCGTCTGAATAGTCCATCTGCAATCAGTGGTCCAATCTGAATTTTATGAAGCAACGAGAATAATTTTTGTATGCAAAGAAAACGACTTTATTCAACAATTCTTCTCCTCCGCATCACCGTAGCGCCATATTGGAGAATATCCACTGAAAGTAAACTGCGTATGCTGTTCTGTGTCAGCCGCGACACAAGGATACGGTTTCTTCGTTTATTTACGCTTTGATTTAATGTAGCTTGCGCTCACTGTTGTACACTGGAAGCAGTTCCGGAAGTCTCGTGAAAACCAACGTTTGTTAGCAGGAGCAAAGGAAGCAAAGTGTCCTTACTTTAGCAAAGGAAAACCAGTCTCCTCTTGGCTTATATCGAAATCCTCCGACATTCTTCTTTACAAATCCTCATTTTGTACTTCTAATTAGTGACAGTTGTTTTGTTTTGATCTCTCCCCTGCGCTTCCGCGTGTGTCACTTCTGAGCGGCGCATGCGCAAAGCCGACCTCATACGTCATCCGCCCGGAACTGCTTCCGTTTACAAAAGTGATCACAAGCTAGATTAAAGTGATTATTACGTTTTGAATATGGATATTTTTCTTACAAAAGCGTATCGATTCACTACAGAAGGCCTTTGTTCACCCCCCAGAGCCATGTGAGACACTTTTTTTTTAATGGATGGGAGCTTTTTATTTAACTTGTTTTGGACTGATGCATGCAACACCCGCTGAGTGCCATGAAACAGCTTGAAAGATCAAAGACAAATTTTAATATAACTCTGACTGGATTAGTCTGAAAGAAGAAAGTCATGTACACCTAGGATGACTTGAGGGTGAGTAATTTATGGGCTAATTTTCATTTTTGGGTGAACTAACCCTTTAATAAACACATGAACTATTTACAGGTGCATACTCCCTAAAAAGATGCACTGCACTGCAGCTGCTGGAAAAATGACTTTGTGCTGTGAAAATGTCTTGCACAGACATTTGCTTGACACTAGACGGTGTTACAATGAATTACAAAAATTTCCTTTTTTTTTTCAGTCTTGCAGTGCAATTTTTGACTCCAGCCTGGACAGTCTTATTTTTTATTTTGAAGTCCTTGGCGATTCATCCAGTCTGAACAATCTTAGGACACCCACCACTTGCTCTGCTCATTGTTTCCCAGAAGTTCAGTATGTCTGTTATAACACTGATGGACACAGGCAGTTTTCACAGAGGTTAAGTGATCTCACCTGGAACACTTTTTCGGAAATCTCCCGCTCCATGGACGGGACGCATTTAAAGTGACGGAACTCCGGCACCTCCTGACTCCGCAGCCTCAGGAGACGGAAGCGACGGGAATGCTGCAACTTCTCATCAGTCAGGAAATTAAACTCCTCCTGAAGCTGCTCCAGTCGGAAATATTCAGGCACTGCCAGGTCTCCACCACTCACCACCTACAGAGACAAAGAGAGAGACACCAAGACAAAAGACAGCGCTCTTGAATACTAGACTCTTATTGGAATTCTCTCCTGTGGTGTTGAAGTCAGTTTTTTAACTAAACGTTGGAGAGAATCCTCACGCTCATTGGCAGATGGCTTTCTACATACACTGGCGGTGCAGATTAGTTTGGTGATGCAAATACTTAAAATTAAACAATGGAAAAAAATTATAGAGGTACATTATCCCTTACTTAATGTCATTTGTCTTGTGAAGTACTGTATAGAGAATTCTGGGAAAAGTACAGAGAGTAGTTGCATGATGGAAGCATTGTTGGGGTCGTTAGGGTCGAGGCGAGACTCAGCCGCCCACTTCCCCAATTTCTTCATGTCGTTCAGCCCAGATGCTCCAATACATGCTATAGCATCCATCTGCCTGAGACCACTGAAGAGAGAGAAAACAGCGCATCTTATCCAGCACAACTCTAAAAATAATGCGCTAATGGGGGGCTGGATCTCGATTTGGCTCTCTAACCTGTACATACCCCCTTCAGGCTGACTAGACGGGGGAGCGAGGGGGACGTCATCTTCCCCTACAGCCCATGACACGCAGCAGGAGAGCTTCCCTGACGTCAACAGGGTCTGCGTGTTAGTGCCATCAGCCTCGAAAGAGAACGGAACACATACCACAAACAAGATATGAAACAAACCGAAGGCTGCATCATTTCACTTCATGACTCATGACTGTGACGCACAAAACAATCTATTTAGGAAGGTTTATAGAGGAGTTTACCACTGCCGACCCCCTCGTGGTTGAACATGACTCTCTGGTTGCTGCTAAACTCCATCTCCTCAAATGGTGCACTGCCGGTCAGGACAGAAGATTCTGGAACCGGCACACACACCTCAGTCAGCTGGGAGGAGGACGAGCCGACACTCTCAAACACCTGCGAGATAACAACCAGAAGCTCAAAGACACATACAGACAAACGGCAATGCAGCTGTGCATATGCACACACAACCCAGCCGTACCTGTAGTTTGATGCTTTCTGGCCAGTTCACTATCTTGAGGTTGAAGATCTGACCAAAGTGAACTCTGAAATCCATGTTGAGGGTTCGACTGTCTGTTCTGGAAACTTTATGGTTGTACAGGACCTTAATGAAGAGGGCATGTTTGGCCACATCCTCTCTACGAGCAAACTCGGCACTAGAAAAGACAAACAAAACCACCATTTTTTAATTTTCTGGAGAAAATTCGAGTGTTTATTTGGGCAAAAGTCAGGGTGATTCCAGAGAGTTGCTATGTGGTTTCCAGAGCCCAAGTTTCTAAAGGCCCACCAAACCTACATCTAAGAACTAGCAGCGATTAAAGTCAACTGTGGTGTCGCCTCATGTTGCCTGCATAATGTCCGAAAAGTTGTGCTTGAACACACCGCAAAAGACTACAGCCAGTGGCCAACTAGCGTGAGAGGAAATAACTCTCCATAACAGCAGGTGGCAGTAGTCTATTTTCATCATTCAAAAAGGCAAACCAGAACTAGGACTGTGAATATACAAACCTCAAACATAATGCAACTTCTTCTCAATATGTCTTCGTGTGTGCACTGTTGACTTCACCGCTTGTTTGCTTTCTTCACTTTTTTTTTCTTCTCGTACACTGATTCACTAAACTGAACAGCTAATCAGAGCGATCTCTCTCATCAACGGCTCCAAAGCAATTCAATTGCTAAAGGCTGGAATAAACTACACGACTTCTGCCTCCATTTGCAGTATGGATGCATTAATAACGCTAGTTAATAATAACAGTGTTGCTTAAATTAGCAAACACAGTTAAGTATTAAACTTTTTAAGTATTAAACAGTGACTACCTGAAGGTCTGAGGTAAGTGTGTGTGTGTGTGTGCGTTTGTGTATGTGTGTGAGAGAGAGAGAGAGAGAGAGAGTGTGTGTGTGTGTGTGTGTGTGTGTGATTCACCGTGGGCACTGCTCATTGGGGGTGACGGACCCTGGTTCTCCAGGTTTCCTGCGGATCCTGGCAGCCTTCTCCAGCACTTGCTCTTCCAGGTCGCCCATGTCTGGTTTCTCTGGAGGTTCTGGCTTCTCTGGCTCCTCACCCAGCTCTTCCTCACTTTCCTCATCCTGCTCTTCCTCCTCCTGCTGTCGTTTCTTTTTCTGCTTTTTCTTCAAAGCTTTCTGAAGAAATCAGAAACATATTGTGAACATCTCAATCTAGTTTCAAAGAGGATTAGGAATGCATAAACAGTAGTTTTTAAGACATACAGGTGCATCTCAAATTGTCTTCTGGACAACTGTCAGATCAGCAGTCTTCCCCATGATTGTGTAGCCTAGTGAACCAAACTGAGAGACCATTTTGAAGGCTCAGGAAACCTTTGCAGGTGTTTTGAGTTGATTACCTGATTGGCATGTCACCATATTCTAATTTGTTGAGATAGTGAATTGGTGGGTTTTTGTTAAATGTGAGCCAAAATCATCACAATTAAAAGAACCAAAGACTTAAACTACTTCAGTCTGTGTGCACTGAACTTATTTAATACACGAGTTTCACAATTTGAGTTGAATTACTGAAATAAATGAACTTTTCCACGATTCTAATTTATTGAGATGCACCTGTAAGTGAATATTAATACTGACCAAGATTTGAAGCAACAAAGAGACAAAATCATTGATTTTAAATTAATGACTTGAGGGGACATACTGCTGGTGATGCATTTTGTTTTTGCGCTCTATGCAAATGTGAGAGACTACCAATGAGAGGGAAAACAATAGCATCCCATGTGTAGCAGGGCTCTACGCTTACATTTCTTAACCTTATTAATAAATATGTCATCTTTTATGTCAAATTAATTAATTATAATAATAAACTTTTTCGACATTTTTTAATTAAAACTAGGGCTGTCAATCGATTAAATGTTTTTATCTGATCACATCCTTTTTCTGTGACTTAATCGCGATTAATCACACACTTCATGAAATTAAGCATAGACCATTTATCTTGTCTCAAATGTTTATTTTGTCATCATTTGTTATATCCAGCAAAGTAAACCAAAAGATTGAAGGGTGATTCTCAAAAATCTATATTTTCTGCAAGCTTTCCAAAAAAGGACACTTAGAAACTACAAAAGGACACCAAAGAGCCAAATGATCTAAGGAGCCCATATAAGCACATATGAAAGAAAAAAAAATCAGACTTTTATAGTATGTGTACAGTGCAAGAGCAAAGAGCTTTTTTACATTTTAGAGAAGTCAAGTTGCGATACCGAACAGGACCACAAGTAGATGCCAAAAAAAAAACCTAAACCAACCGCCTACAGCAACATAAACATGACAAATCAAAACATTCGTGAATGTGTGTGGAAACAACGTGAATGTACAGAAATGTCTGTGCCTGTGCATAAATACAATGTGTGATCAGTGCCTCAAGATCACTCATACACGCATTATTATAACGGAGTAAACGGACTCACGCGTGCTTACTGTACGACTCCTGTACTCCATCGCAATCGTCTTTACCTTGATTGCAGTCTTCATCCATCAAATCTTTACTAGCGAGACTAGGTTATCCAGTCGAGAAACCGTAGTTCCCTTTCAGTCGGTCACTCTCGACGTCACGTCGGATGACCGACGAAATTGGGATCTCGCTTACAGAGACCAATCTACTCGAGTGTAAACTAAACGAGCCAATGCACATTGGCATGCGATTATTGCATCCAGCTGCCGCTGATCACAGCGTGAG
>NW_015554105.1:738383-768353 GCF_001515605.1 Sinocyclocheilus anshuiensis | reverse complement strand
TGACAATCCGTTCAGTCTGTTCTTCACACAGCGCGTGACATGTGAGGGCTCGCGCTCTTCAGAGACAATCACAGAATATGACAGAGCTTGTGTTTTAAAGCGAAACACACTGGAATGAATAATTCACTTAAAACGCAACGCGAGTCTCTGTTCTCTCTGCTATCTCTGATGTAATCAGCCTGCTTTTCCTTTATATTAGCACTGTTTTGGACGGATTGTTTGAATGCATTCGCTTACTGGATCATTGGACTGAAAACTTTCCCAGAGTTTAGCAGCTTAAAATGATCTAATCGCAAGCAGAGAAGCAACATTGGGTTAAAGGGTTAGAATAGAAATTGTGCTTCAGTAATTTTGCGTTAATTGCGTTAAATTATTTTAACGCGTTAAGGATTGTAAAATTAATCGCATGCTTTAACACGTTAACAATGACAGCCCTAATTAAAACAATAAGTTAAATTAAAATAATAAGACAAAATCAGACAATCAGGAATAATTAGTTACCAAGCAAATGAAATCAGTATCAACAAAATTCATCTTTGCACTGCAGAGATGAGAGGTGTCAGACTGGCTCAGAGGTGGCATGAATGCATTTAAATTAATAATAATGTTATGAGATTAATGTTTTAAATATAAAGTTTTGAATACAGAAATATTAAATGATTTAAATAACTGAAATGATCCTTTAAAAATGAAACTAAAACCGCCAGTGGGTGGCGGCAAGTCACTAATTTTATCACTGAATCATTAATTCAATTGATTCGTTCAAACAGCTGATTCATGTCTCTATGAATGGCTGATTGAATCATTGACTCACTAGATTCATTAAAAAATGCATTCATTCATAAACGAAACACCACTGCGTTGCTTGGAGATGCGCAGCAGCTCAGCTGTGACTTTGTTTGTAACACTTTTTGTTGACAAAAATCAGGCAACGGTGTTCATAAAATGTAAGTCACTTAATATTAACTTCTTGTTTACTGAACAGTTGTATAAACTCAATAGCCCACTTGCAAACTCCACTTATAATCATTAAAAAGCTGTCACTCACCGTGATCTCACAAACGTCCATTATGATCAATGAAGCTGTCTACACTGCACAATGAATATCTTATTTACATCGTGTCTACACTTTGCGAGTGTACTGTAGAGCCCTGCTGTAGCAGTGGTGGACAGTAACGAAGTAGTTTTACTTCGTTTCTGTACTTAAGTACATTTTTTACATTTCATAAAACATATCGTTACTCCTTATAATATATCACGTGCTCCGAGACGCAGAAGCGGTGTCTGATTTATGAATGAACTGATTATTTTCAATGAACCCGTTAAATCGGGTCGCAAAACGCACCAAACGATTCATTCACGAATTGGAATGATCCGACTGCAGCTGTTCTCGAGTCGACAACTCACTGATTCAAATGAACCGTTTAGTGCGAGTCTCCAGTGAACTGAATTCACTAGTGATGGGAAGTTCGGATCATTTTACCGACTCGAACCTTTGAGTCTCGTTCAGCAAAATTAACGAATCTTTTTTCGAGTCATTTCGTTCATTTCAGCAAAATATAATTAAAATGTTACGTGTTACTTCCCTAACACATCTACTACTTACGCAAACGCTGATCACACTACAAACAATACAAAACTATAATGCTATAAGAAACAGAAAAGATTAATTCATTATTTACCTGGGTCTTTAGCCTATGATTAGCTCACCTCACCTCTCATCTGACAAGTCTTCGGGAGGGGTTTTGAGTCGTTCGTTCATCACGTGACAGCCCCATACACTTTAACCAATGCAGTAAGATTAAGGAAAACAGTCTGACACCGTGGTATAATGAGCACACTCGCACCCTAAAGAGAGCAGCTGGAAAATGGAGCACAGCTGGAGGAAAACAAAACTGGAGGTATTTCGTATTGCTTGGCGGGAAAGTAACCTATCCTACAGAAAAGCATTAAAAACTGCTAAATCTGATTACTTTTCGTCTCTTTTAGAAGAAATCAAACATAACCCCAGGTATTTATTCAATACATTCTCTACTATAGGAGAGGAAGAATTTTATAAACTTGTTAAATCATCTAAACCAACAACATGTATGCTAGAAGCAGTAATGACTTTATGAACTACTTTACTTCTAAGATCGATACTATTATAGATAATATATATAAAATTATATCGCATCAGATAGTGTGCTATAGAGCTCATTAAATAACACAGTTGCAACTTTCGATTTTAACGTGTTATTAAATATTGGAGTACTTAAGATTAATGAATGTTCAGAAGAATTTTTCATTAGCAGTTTATGTTAAATAATTAATTAACTAATGTTAACTAACGAAGCCCTAATGTAAAGTGTGACCTTAGCGCCATCTGCTGTCAGAGAGTGAAAGTGCGCTTTCATCCAGAGCGTCTCTCACATGTTCCGCCATGTGCTTCTCGTCCGCGCTTGTTTACATCAGAGTGCGCACGCGTCTTTCACACAGCATACAGCGGTGGTGTGCATTTTGACCAGGTAATGGGAAAAGTATTCTTAAAATGCATTCAAAATTCTAAATAATTTGTAATATATAATTATTCACGGTATTTAGAAGTGCCCACGATAAAAATATTGTGCATATTCATTCACATTACCGAATACCGGCACAAGTCTAATATAAATAAAGGTGACTTGACTTGACTTGACTATCGGTACTTTTTACTTAAGTACATAAAAAATAAAGTACTTTTGTACTTTCACTCGAGTAAAATTGAAAACAGAGTACTTTTACTTTTACTGGAGTAATATTTTATTATACGGATCTGTACTTTTACTCAAGTACTTGATTTGTGTACTTCGTCCACCACTGTGCTGTAGTAGTACCTGTTTTCTCTTCCAGGATTTCCATTCCTCATGTTGTCTTCTGTATTCACTCATCTTCCTCTGATAGTCTTCCTCTGCCTCCGCCTCCAGCTCTGACACCTCCGCCATGATGTAATTCTCAAACTCCCGCTCGTCCTGCTCTCCGTCCACCTTCTCCCTGCAGAAGCCACTCGTCTCGTGAAACGCAGCACAAACACAGAGTCAGACACACACGAAAGAAGCCGTACCTCCTGATGAAGAGTTTGAAGGGCGTGTTGGTGAATCTCTGGAAGTCTCTCAAAGCTTTGAGCTCCTTCCACACTCTGATGAGGCTTTTGAGAAGAGCTCTGTCCTTCTCCTGCTCCACATCACGCAGCTGACGGGTGTGTCTGACGGTACAGGAAGAGACCAGGAACCAATTTAAATATGAGGAAACAACGATCATAAATTTCTTAGAAATGTAGAAATGTCTTACCTCACTTCCTGTTTGTACTCTGCTATCCTCTGCTGGGTCACCTGACTCAGAGCCTCTCCTCTGTGTAGCTCCAGCATATTATGACTTGTGTTCCTCAAGCTGTTCAGCTACACACACACACACATTCAGAACGAGTCTGAAGAACGGGAGGTTGAGAACAGGAAGCTTGGTTTTGTTGGCACTCCTTCAGGTTACCTTATCAGTCATGAGTCGTGTGAGGTTCTTGTGCTGTCTGGTCAGGTGCTGATCGTGCAGCTGGGCGAGACGGGCTGCCAGCAAGTGTTCACGGCTGAAGAGAGGATGATGGGAGAAGATGAGGCCGGATACATCTACATCCAGCTGGTAGTCTGCCTGGGGGTCGCCCATTCCAGCCATGTAGAGGTTCACATGCTTCGACTTCAGAGCCTTGGACAAACAGTGGAAACACCATTCCATTAATTCAATACGCAAACATAATTTTCACAAACAGCATACTAAATAATGCTTGAAAGTCTTTAAAATATAATTTTATTTATTTTTTTTTTTTCAGTGAATAAAGGAAGCTTTACTTTTAGGAAATTATGTTTGTCCCACTGTTTTAATTGCTATTTATCACACAACTCTGTGTTAAAATGACTGCATGGCATCTACGCTAATATTAGTCTTTTTCACATTACTTCCTACCCCCAGGATACTTATCCTGAAGGTACTAGAATCTGCAAGACCGTGCTCCAGCCGAGCATGAAGCTGCTGTCTGACATTTATAATATGCAAGCCAACGACCTGTTCACTGCTGGATGGACCTCAATGACTCCCACAACTCCATCTTACAGTTCAATTAATGTAGCAACATATCTGCTTAACTAGTGGCATTATATTTGAACCGTATAGCCAGAGGAGATAGTAATTAGACTTGACGCTACATCACATTGTTATTAATTGTAATTATAAATAAAACCTAAATAGAAATGTATATCAAAAATAATAATAAATAACTAAAACTGAAATGTGGGACATGTTTGAATACAGTTTAATACCTACTCTGCCGTTCAAAAGTTTGGGATCAGTAAGATTTTTAAAGAAGTCTTCTGATTATCAAGGGTGCATTTATGTGATCAAAATTAAAGAAAAAAAGTACAGTTGTGAAATATTATTGCAATTTGAAATAACTGTTTGCTATGTGAATATATTGTAAAATGTAATTTATTGCTGTGATCAAAGCTGAATTTTCAGCATCATTACTCCAGTCTTCAGTGTCACATGATCTTCAGAAATCAATCTAATATACTGATTTATTATCTATGTTGGAAACAGTTGTGCTGCCTAATTTTTTGGAACCTGTTTTTTTTTTTTTTTTGATGAATAAAGTTAAAAAGAACAGCATTTATTCAAAATATAAATATTTTCTAACAAGTCTTTACTATCACCTTTTATCAATTTAACACATCCTTGCTGAATAAAAGTATTAATGTCTTTAAAAAAAAGAAAGAAAAAGATAAAGTACTGACCTCAAACTTTTGAATGGTAGTGTGTATATTTTTAGAAAAGATTTATATTGTAAACTGTATTTAGACATGTCCACATTTTTATTATCACTTGTTGAAAAATAAAAAAAAAGCTTTTTTAATAGTTTTAGGTCGTATGTTGTTCCGTGTACCATGGAAAGTGCCTTTTTCTTTATTTATCTCACTATGTAACGAGACGTCAACAGAGTGAGGATCCATCTGCAGCTTTATTGAAATCGTAAGCAGCAGACAAGGTCAAACACCAGCAAACACAACAGAGGAGAGAAGCCAAATCGTTAGTCAGGGACGTGCAAAAGGGTCGGGGCAGGCAGCAAACAATCAGTAGTCAAGGAACAATAGCAAGAGTACGGGAATAAACAGAGAGGCCAGACACGGGAAGAAACGCTCAGAAATGTACACCGAGGCAATACAAGACTTCGCAATGAGGGAGAGGTCTGATGAATCCTTTAGAAAGTTCCTCGTTGATGTATTTCTTCATAGCCTCCGACTCTGGTTGAGATAGGGGAAAGATACGGCCTTTGGGTGGTGTTGTACCTGGCAGTAAGTCAATAGCACAGTTGTTAGAGAGGTGAGGAGGTAGTTCTGACGCCTTGGATTTACTGAAGGCCTCCACAAGGTCTGTGTACTCTGAGGGAAGTGTGGATGAGTGAGCTGATTCCTCCGTGAGCTTGACGGCTTGAACTGAGATTGCTGGTTTGTTGCTCAGACACTTGACCTGACATGAAGGATCCCACTGAATGATCCGTCCCTCCTTCCAGGAGATGAGTGGGTCATGTTGTCGTAACCAGGGCAGTCCGAGAATTACCGGGTTATGTGGTGAAGTGATGATGTAGAAACGAATGCTCTCTGTGTGAAGGGTTCCGGTCTCCAAGCATAAGTCCACGGTGGTGTGCATGACCCTTCCCTCACCCAGAGGACGTCCATCTAGCGCCTCCACTGCCAGCAGAGAATTGCAAGGGATTAGAGAAATGCCATGTTGTCGAGCGAATTCGTGTGACATAAAATTCCCCGCTGCCCCTGAGTCCAATAGCGCTGAGGTAGATATGTTATTACCCTCTATGGATAGTGTTATGGGTACTTTTATGCATGTACTGGAGTGATGTGCCTGAATGCAAGGACTCACCGCAGAGGTATTACGAAGAGGCAGTCGTGTGTGACAGGAAGCCCGGAGACGGCCGGCTTGGCCGCAATAGAGACGAAGACGTTGAGTGATTCGGCGCTATCGCTCCTCTTGAGACAGGTGAGTGTATCCTAGCTGCATGGGTTCCACAGAAGAGGAGGAAGAAGAAGTGATTGGAACCGAATGACTGGTAGGTGTCGTTCTGGTAGGGTGACGAGAACGAATCAAATTGTCAATTTGAATAGCCAGCTCTATGAATTGGTTGAGCGCTCTCCCCTCGTCCCTGCAAGCTAGTTCCGATTGGAGTTCAGGGTTGAGTCCCTTGCGGAAAAGCAGTTTCAACGTGCTTTCAACCCAATCAGTCTGAGCGGCGAGGGTGCGAAATGACAAGGCGTATTCAGCTGCGGTATTTCTGCCCTGAGATAAGGCGAGCAATTGTTCATCCGCATCTTTACCTCCTTCAGGATGTTCGAATATTTCTCGGAAGCGTTGGAGAAAAGTACTAAATGTGGGAAAAGCTGATCCATCCTCCCTCCATACTGCCGGGGCCCACTCCAACGCCTTCCCAGTTAGGAGTGAACATACGAAGGAGATAGTCCACTTAACGAGAGTCAGGTGCAGGAGCAATCAGAGCCAGGTATGTGAGTGTGTGTGTGTGTGTGTGTGTGTGTAGTCCAGATGAAGTTCAAAACTTGGGAGAGAGCTCCCTCTGGTGGTGAGCGGGAGGCACGGCGGGAGTCTCGTTTGTGACACACTATGATTGATGAATGATTGAGCTTGGCTCTTTTGCCGGTATTGTGCAGTGTACTGTGCATGAGGACTCGGTATACTTCAGTTTTCTCATTGTTCATCAGCCACGTGCTTGATGTTTCTCATTTTCACTCTTTCATGTTCTAATGGGTTGCATTACCAAAACACTTAATGTCACTTAGTACCACATGTCTGTGAGCACTTAATAGTGTGCTCCTCTTCTGGCTCACTTTTATTTGCATGCAGGATTCATAACACACAAGCACCTCTAAGCTTTATAAAACACACATGGCTGAATGGGTGTGTTATCGTTCCGTTCTGTGTGTGTTCGTGCACATGAGAACGTCTGTTACATATCTCCTGTTCTGAGTCGTGTGAGGCGTGACAGGCACATGTGACCTCGCTGCTCTGTCTCACAGCAGAACCCGTGACATCATCACACATCTGGATCCCATCTCCGTTCTCACACCTCTCATCTCCACAAATATTATTGGCAGTTCATATTGCCTGGAAACAGGCTGCATGGAGCATATCGCACCAAAAAGCGCTAGTAAACATTACAGGACTGCATTTTAGCATTCAACAGCATAAAGAGCCAAGAGTGGATGGCCTGATGTGTCTTAGACAATGACAAAGATTTGAAAAAATTAAAAATAATAACACATGGAATGTTTTAGAGCTGAGCCGAATTAGAAAAATAATTATTTGCTATGAGATTTTATGGTGTGTTCCAGACCTACGAGATATTTCCAGGTTTCCCATGACCCTGGGTTCCCTTAAATTTAAGTCAAAAAATGAAAATGGGTTTTGAACAGGGTTTTGTGTTGACTTTTAATAATTTGTATGTGGGAAAGAAAGCACAACTGATTCTTCGTCTCCAGCCTAGTGTTAGAGATCCAGGGCCTTGGGATCATAGAAAACTCTTTTCCAAAACCGGTGCATTTAATATGAGTCATGTTTCATCTGAATTCCACAAATCTTGCTAAACTTAATCTGGCAAAAACTAGTTTGTTTTCTTTGAAAGCACTCATTGTAGCAGCCTGGGAACTGGGATAAGGGCCACATTTACACTGTCAGCTAGGGGTGTGCGATATGTAGGGTATATGATACTATCATAAATATTGTTTTAATGATGTTATGACATTATGAACTATGTCACTTACTTTACAAAAAAAACAAACAAAAACATGCCGTAGGAGAGCACACTTTCACCGCGCGATGAAGTCTATTAGAGTGCAGTTAGAATGACCCCAAAATTCAAGATATTGGGGGCAGAAAAAGCCCCATATGTGTTTTTGTTTTATATGTATATCATCATATTATATAGTTCAGCAACATCACATGAACAAGAGTGCTGTTTTGCCCCAATATCAGTACAACTGCAAATGTGATATTGATTTTCTACAACAGTTCAATAAACAAGTTAATATTGTGAGTTACTGTGTATTAATATTGTCTGTTTTTGCTCTGTTTTGCCATAGAAAATTGTTCTAAACACATCTCCGTGTAACACAGCAGTGTTGTGTTACTGAATGAATCCACATGGTTAACTAATCGGTTGAGCAGATGATTCAATGATCCTTTCATGAAGAAGAATGACTTACTGATTAAGAGTTCGTTTCATATTTTAAGTATCATTTTACTTTTTTTAATCATTTCATATTTGAATACTGTCCTTTTTTTTTGTTGCAGAAAACATCAATGTCATAGCATTTTTAATGCAACCGTTATTGCATTCATGCCACCTCTGAGCTGCATTAAACAGTATGTGCAATTATTTTAAACAGTATGTGTTGTATTAGTCGAAATGGATTTGTTGCTTAAATGTAGCAATTCGGCAGAAAATGATGATGCATACATTTAATAAGGTTAGAAAAAAAATGCCTATGATAGGCCTAAAAGAACCAGCACAAAAACACACAAAATATAGTCTAATTATCGCTATGGATAATTAGATCTCTGACCTTTCTGTAGACAGCCTGCAGCACTGGGTCCAGCTCATCCTCCAGCTGGAAGAGAGGCGGTCTGGACGAGGACTCTTTGATTGGCTCAGGCAGAGCAATAATACGCCCGTCATCTCCAAACCACTTCCTTCCCTGCAGAAATCACAAACACTCACATTACAGACAATAGCATTTGTAAACAATTTTTTTTTTTTTTTTTAAATAGATGTTTTCTGCTCTTGCCCAATCATGATTTCTTTACACAATTCCTTAATTACCTCAGCCTGCTTCAGGATTTGGTTTTCCAAAATGGTCAACCCTTCCTCCTCCAGGTAACGGGGGCACACATTCTCTGGCAGCTTACTGGAGGCAGGAACTGCGTGACGCATGGAATACCGATCATCTGACCTGCTATAGGAGGGTTAAGCTGAAGGACTGAAGAGTGCTGCTGTTTCTGTACCTGGCCTCATGCTGGGAACAAACAGCGTCTCTCGCTCCCTCTGCAGTCGCCTGCTGTAGACTATACTGTATATTCCGCCCTCCTCACTTCCAGGAAGTCCTGTGCTGAATGGTCAATGATGAACAAATCCTCCTCCTCGTCTCTGACCAGAGGAGCATCTTCATCCTAAACAGCCATTGAATTACATTAAGGGTAGTTGATATAAAAATTTAAAGCAGTGTAGCACGCTATATTTCAACTAAAACTATGTTTTCTTCAAATTCTTTTAGAATCACATCTAAGAGCAAATTTTATGATCTAATATTAATTGAGAGACTACATTAATTTGTAAATAAATATTACAAAAAATTATATATTTATACAAATTAAAAATATATTTTTTACAAATTAAAATGTAAAAAAAAAAAAAAAAATCACTGTCACTGCGCAATAAACTGCTAAAAGGTGTTTAAAATGGTGAAAAAATAAATGGTGACCAGTAACAAAAATATGGGTAAATACATGGGCTTTACAGTAAGGTCAAATTAGTTAATGTATTAATTAATAATTACTAAAAATGAGCAATACAGTTATTACAGTATTTATTAGTAGTAGTTATGGTCGCCATAATACAAGAGTTACATAAACACCAAACAAAAACCAAGCATGCAGAATTTATTAATCTTTGTTAACGTTAGTTAATAAAAACACAACTAGTCATTTTTAGTTCATGTTAGATAAAGTCCATGAAATAATGTTAACAGATTCAACCAACTTTTGATAATGTATTAGAGCTGAAATTAACATTATTTAAGATTAATAAAGGTTTTATAAGGTGTTTGTTTTGTTTTGTTAGCTCATGTTAAATGCAATTAACTAATGCCAACACATTGAACCATACTGTAAAGTATTACCACAAAATGTATATATATATTTTAATCTTAAATTTTGGTTCATGGACCCTACAATATTTCTGTTGATTGCATGATAAACATGGGTAACACTTTATTTTAAGGTGTCCTTATAACACATGCTACATGTACTTACTATTATAATAACAATTAATTATGCATAATTACATGCAAGTAACCCTAAGCCAAACCCTAACCATATAGTAAGTACATGCAGTTAATTAATATTACTCAGTACTTAAATGTATAATTACACTGTAACAATGACACCTTCAAATAAAGTGCAACCTAAACATGCATTCACTGCTAGAATTTGTGTGTGGATTTGACCTTGTTGTTTGTTGGTGTCCATCTTTACATTAATGCTGCAAACTTGATTTTGATGTTTTCTAATCATAACCAGAGAAAATACAAACTCGAGTCACCCTGGCTTCAGACTCTTCTTCTCTTTCATACTCTCTCTCCGATTCCCCCTCTTCCTCTGCTTCTCTTCTCCTGGAGTGTTTTCTTACGGTGCCACTGCTGTTGAGGCTCTGGGTCAAAATCGAAGGTGAAAGAAGTTGTACGCCTCTTCAGCGGTCGGCAAACCAGCCTCAGCCTGCTCAGAAACCAAACACACATCTATGTTATTTCTTAATTTATACAGAGCACAAACAGATTGAATGTACACTTTTATAATACATGATATATAACCCTTTCTTTACTTTTTGAGGGTGCTTCTTATCCTTGCAGGAGAAACAGCAGTTTCTTACCATTTTGTGTTTGGCTGCAAGTGTAGCTGCATCACGAAACTTCAGCCTGGCAGCAAAGGATGAGTCTTCATCAGCCTGTGCATCTGGATCCGTCTGGAGGAGGAAGCCATGGCAGGATCCTACCAGACTTCATTTCAAGTTCTAAACTAGAGGCGGTGTTTTTTTTTTCTTAATTAAAAAAATATACATATAAAATCATCAGTACGTGCACTACTGTTCAAAAGTTTTGGGTCAAGGTTTTTGGTTATTTTTGAAAGAAGACTCACCAAAGCTGAAATTATTTGATTAAAAAATACAGTAAAATTGTGAAATATTATTACTATTTAAAATACCTCTTTCTATTGTAATATATTGTAAAATGTAATTTATTCCTGCGATCAAAGCTGCATTTTCAATTTTGTAACATTATAAATGTCTTTACAGTCACTTTTGATCAATTTAATGTGTCCTTGCTGAATAAAATATAAAAAATTCCTTTAAAACCCCCAAACCTTTGAAGTGTAGTGCATATTACAATATTTAGTTCATGGTCACAGGAAAACAACTATATATGTGACCCTGGACCACAAAACCAGTCATAAGGGTCAAGCTGAATAAAGAAGCTTTCCATTGATGTATGGTTTGTTAGGATAGGACCATATTTGGCCGAGACACAACTATTTGAAAATCTGGAATCTGAGGCTGCAAAAAAAATCTAAATATTGAGAAAATCACCTTTAAAGTTGTCCAAATTAAGTTCTTAGCAATGCATATTAGTAATCAAAAATTTAGTTTTGATATATTTGCAGTAGGAAATTTACAAAAATATCTTCATGGAACATGATTTTTACTTAATATCCTAATGACTTTTGGCATAAAAGAAAAATCGATCATTTTGACCCATACAATGTATTGTTGGCTATTGTTACAAATATGCCCCAGCGACTTAAGACAGCTTTTGTGCTCCAGGGTCACATATGAGATCATGAACTATAGACTGAGCCCTGCTTTAAATATGACCATATCAGAACTATTTGTGTTTACATAAATTGACATATTGACATTTTTCTTTGCAATTCATCCACTGTCATTAGTCTGAGGTGCTTACGTCTCTGTCTGTGAGGGTGTCTCTGTCTCGTAGACTCTGTCGACGGCTGGCAGGCTCAATGACGCTGTCCTGCTCTAGAAGACTAGCGGCTTTAGACTGAAGGGACGACACAATGATTAGTATTCTGAAATATATTGTCAATTACATGTTCTGTTTTCCTGTCACTGGCCCCAGACGGCCTCTACCTTTGCCGCTCTCAGCTTCTCAGTCATGCGCTGTCTCATGGTGGTCTCTGACTGGATGGATCCTGGCCTTATCACAGGACGAGGAGGACGATCTAGAGAGATTGTGAGGATGAGAGTGTTGTACTTCAAGGATTTACAGTGAAATATTTAGTCACACAGTATACAGACTGTCATGGCAGCCAGCTCCAGAGAAACCCAGGCTTTGTGATGACGTCTATAAATGACAGAATGTTCTAACCTCTCGGTGAGCGCGCTGGTGGGCTTTCTACATCGTCTCCTCTGTCCTGCTCCTCTCTCATCTCCTGCCCTGCTGTCACCTCCTCCTCATCTGAAAGAGACTCTACTGCCATCTCCTTAAGCAGCTAGAACACGGAGACCATATGCAGACAAAACAAATCCAAGTGCAACAGAATAAAACTGCCACGAGGTCTGAAGTGATTCATTAACATCCTCTAAGTGGACTGATATTTTGTAGCAATATTCACACTTTTGTACTTATCCGCTAAATGGTTGTTTATTGGGTCTATCACTAAATGATGCCAAAGTAACTTCCTTATTTAATGTTGTATTATTTGCATTATTACAGTACCATTCATAGCCATTCTTTTTTTGCCCAAAATAATGAATATAACGAATAAAATAAATGTAAATAATAATAGCATTGGCAAAATAATAAAATTAATAATAATGAATATCGTGTTTTTATTTTTACTGTTGTAAGTAGTGGTTATTGTGTCAAAAAGCTGAATAAAACTGATTTCTGATCATATATTATTTGCATTATTGCGTAACGTTTTATAACCATCCATTTTTAAACAACAATAAGTCATAAAATAATGATTTTATTGTTGTAGTCATCATTATTGTATCAAAAAGCAGAAATAAATTAATGATTAAAAATTCAGTTCTGCATATTGGTAATCATATACTGTCTATCTGTAAAGTTACCACAGTCCTGACCTTCGTCTTCTTTCTCATTCTCTTTGCCATCACTGAACGTCTGAGTGTCTCACCAGGGTAATCTTCTCCACCAGGAAGCTCCTAATATAACATATTAAGGAATATTATGATTATAACTATATAACTATATATATATATATATAACTATATATATAATATAAGAAAAGCATTGAAACAATAGTTTAAATTTTGTTAGCCTATTAAAGTAAAATGTGTAATACACTGTATTTCAAGGCACATAGCTTAAGAAGACATGACATATAGTGAAACAGGTCATATGAACCAGATTTAATGAAAAAGAGCTGCATGGACATTCTACTTAACATCATATTTTGTTAGACAGACAGACAGACAGACAGACAAGATAGATAGATAGATAGACAGACAGACAGACAGACAGACAGAGAGATAAGATAGATAGATAGATAGATAGACAGACAGACAGACAGACAGACAGACAGAGAGAGAGATAAGATAGATAGTGTCAGGACGACACAAGGGCGACTGATGACCCACTGTTTATATTTTGATCTATTCTTTTAAATAAGAATTAGGACAGAAGCACTACTGAAGGAAAGTCTAGCAGGAATGTATTAGTGAAAGGGTGAGAACAGAACCAACCTCCACCGCAGTGTACTCATTCTCAACCAAAGCCTACAGCAGATCAGCACAGACCTTACATACAGGCTTCATTCATGTGTTCAGTGAAGGTGCATACTCTAGCTTCATATCGCTACAGTTTGTCTTGTTTAACAAACTGCTAATATAACAAACATGTCTAGCAATTTCCGATGTGAAATACACCAAATATGAATGTACATGTGCATATTGCCCGAAAGTGCAGCCCCTAAATAACAGGTGATAAACAACAAACAAAGAGTAATTACTCTACTATAACGCATAGTGTTTCCACCTGTTTATCATCTCTGATTCTTCCTAAAGACTCCTGCAGTTCTCTCCTCTTCTTCATTATCTTCTCCCGCACATCACTGAAGACAACAGGACACAAAACTGAAAAACCTTAAAACAATCACGTTACGTTTTTATTCCTGAAACAGTAAAAACAGTAAGATTACCTGGGCCAAATTGTTCACTGCAGTATTGTCTTAGTCATTGATGCAATATACTATATATATATACTGTATATATACATATATATAAATTACTTATTAATTTAATAATACCATCTATTATTACACGTGACTGTGAAATTAGAAAACTTATTATTTCGACAAAACCAATCTTACATTAATCACAAGCTGAGTGATGCTATCTTAAACACAGCACAAGTGTATTAGATTCATTTCTAAAATACGTCCTAATAGAGATTTGACTTCAGACCAGTTTCAATAGCGAACCCTTCACTCTGTTTTGATTTCAACTATTTATTGGACAGTAGATTTTCAGATTATAAGATGAATAAAACCCTCCAGAGAACAAGGATTTCTACTGCAGCATGTGAGCAGGCATTCAGTTTAGTGAAAGAACAAATCTGACCTCATTCATTGTATTTTTGGAAACATATCTTCCTGTTTGCTCCAGAAAACAAATGTGTTCTGCAGTAAAGCTGTTGAGTTGTTTTTCATTTCCCAAAATGCAAAAGCAACCGATGCGGTGAGTATACATTTCCACATTCTGTACTGCAGTTATTTGATCCTGTTCAGATGGCTGTAATCAGAATTCAAAGAGGGTGTTTTCAGGATTCTGAGCTTTGGCTTCCATAAATGCAAAACACTGTACAGTTGTTGCATTACTCATGTGAAGGCGCTGATCTTTAGTATAAAACATTTTTTACTTTTCCATCCTCTGACAGAATCATCTGTCTGGCAATAACACATTTTCCCACTATTTCTCATCCCTTTAGTAGTGACACATGGAGTGGATTTACGCACTAAAATTCGCTTATGAGCGCACAGTGCAGAATTACAGGGACATATTGGTCCAATCAACCTATTTATAAAACTTTTGAAATTAACCTTGAAACAAATGTCCCCCTTTTCTTCTTCTTATAAACAGATAAAAAAAAAAATATATATATATTTTTTTATAATGCCCAGAATATTCAAAATATATATATAATATTACTCTAACACTCTTATAGCCACAGAGCTTTTGTTCAGGTCAAGGTCTCAGAACAGTCCAGATGGTTGAGCTGTTCCCTCTGATAGCAGACAAATATGACAAATTAAACTGAATTCAAGAAGTGACTCAGTGACACAATAAAACCAAGGGAGTTTCTGTTCAAATCTTTGGGTTCATTTGACACATGGATACACACAGCAAGAAATAATGCAGCATGAGTTGTCATGGCATTTATTGGTCAGCAAATTAAACAGTATATACTCTTTGTATAATATACAATATAATATTTCACACGAACATAAACAGTTTGTTTCTTTGGTATCCTTAGTAAGTAAATATTTAAATAAAAAACGTTGTTACACTTACAGAAAAATCACAGACATTTCACATGAGCAATCGCAAGTTAAAATCACATGAAATAAGTTAAACCCATGTGGAAACCCATGTGCACATTCACACCATTCCAAAACCACGTTTCCCATGTGCAAAGCACATTTCAGATTTCATAACATGTGATTGTACATGTGATATTCGTGTGTTTTGTTCTGTAAGGGTAACTACTTTTTTTTTTATTAATGTTACATATTTACTTATTAACATACAAAATCCACACTTAAAATATGTTTATATATATTTTTAAGTGGGATCTATGAGTCTGAATATGTTGTGGGCCATATACTGGCATGTTCAAAATATGGAAGAAGTGGGAAAATTTACTTCCAAACAAATGTGGAAAAAGTTAACATTTTCAGCCTACACCTGTTAAATCCCCAGTTTAAACCTTTAATATTGGGGATTGGATGTATGTAAGTGTCACAGATATGTTCTGTTAGTTTCTGTTTCATGAACGTTTAGGCTGTTTTCGTTAGTTTCATGGGCTGCGTCCGAAAGCCTAGGCAGCTGCCTCACTGCCCTGTCAGGCAATGACTTTGCAGGCAGCGTTTTTGAATGAAGGCACCTCATGAAACTGATTTTGGACCGGCTTCTGAGGCAGCGTAATGATCTACAACAAAATAGAACGAGTTTTGGTGATAACTAAACAAATAATTAATTACTACAATACTGATTTCTCGCTAGAACTAACATCAAAAGTGCAAAAAGTTAGTCAGAAATATACATTTACACACAAACTGACCACCAAACGCAACTTTCAGACGCCATCTTTATTTTTTAGATCAACCATCACAGAATGGAACGCACAGGATTGTGGGATATCAAAGGCAGCGAAGGATACATCAATGTTGCCGTCAAAAATCAATCAGATGAAGGTATCTCATGAGACAGAAAGTAAAGCTAACTTTGGATTTGGACGTTTCCCACTGCTCTTTGGTTGTTACTAATTTGGTTGTTGCATAGTTACTAATATGATTAGTTCTTCAGTTCAGCTGTGTTTTGTTAATTTACCTAGTTTGTCAGTATACTTAAGTTCCTCCTTTATTCCTGCGTTCAGGGTCCGGTCTCGTTTACGTTTATGGTGTGTTGATCACTATTTCGGATTGCCTGACTTCCTGTCCACAACACTATGTAACAATAGGAATGTACAGCAGTGTCAAAAAGCATCTCACTTTTATTTTTATGATAGGTAACAACATTTTCATTTTCAGTATTCTATCAACAATATAAACGGCGATTTGTAGCAAGTTAGAGGCCATTCACACTGTACACGTTCTTCCGTTCAAAAATAGCACAACTGACTGACATATATTTTATAATTTTTTTTTACTATACAACTGCTTTTTAAAAATGGAAATAGTGTCTAAAAATGTGATATTCATGGCGTGAGAAGCTGAAAAAACAAACAGCACAACCCGATCCAAGATAGCACCATTAATCGATGTTACCGCAGCTGCTAGTTGTAGTCTTCCGCCAATGTATCCATGTAGTTTGTATCTGCATGAATTAAAAACCCAGAGAACAGACTGTCAGCCCAGCCGGGGTCAGCAAACAGGCCGTTCTGGTCTTTGTAGAAGATCTCCAGCCACACCTCATCCTCTGGGTTGAGAAACATCACTGTTGAGCCAGACGCCACGTCATGGTTCCCTGTGTTGGCATCAAAAGTCTTTATCCGGTACTGTCCGTTCTGAACCAAGCCAATGGCCAGGTGCTTGTTGGCCAGAGTGATGTCATAAGAAAAGTAGTATGTTCCTGGGTAAGCACAGATGAATTTTCCTGTCTCTGGGTTGTAGTGGCCGCCCTCATTAAACAGGACTTTGTTGAATTTGATAGGTGCTTGCTCAGTGGGATAGCTACTGGTGATGCCTACAGAGAAAGCAGATTTGGGAACCAAACTTCCACATCTGCAGACGCCTGGTTCTCCCGGAGGACCTCGTTGGCCCTTGTCACCCTTCTGTCCGAGAAGTCCTGGAGGACCAGGAAGCCCTAAATCTCCAGGATCACCTTCAGGTCCACGTTTCCCAATGAAACCTCTCTCTCCACATTCTCCGAGTTTTCCCGTCGGCCCGACTCTACCTCTGAGGCCTGAAACATACATATTTTAAGCCAGAATCCTTTCAAACAACATCACAATTGCACTGGCCCAGTCTGAAATTATTTAGATCAAATGAACATTAATAAAAAACCATCAAACTCAGACTGTAACATATTTTGATATGGATGTGGTTGGAAACGATAAAATGCAATGATGTCTATCTTTCTCTAACTCCGATTTCTCCCAGGACTAGAAATCTGGATTTCTAACAGGATGTTTATCTGTGTGTGATTTCTCACAATGTGATAACCGGTCATTACATACCAGAACATTTACTGAAGCAAACATCCAGACATGTTCTACCACGCATGTCTCAAACTCCGGTCCTGGAGGGCCACTGTCCTGCAAGGTGTAGCTCCATCAAGCTCTAAAACACCTGCCTGGAAGTTTCTAGTAATCCTGAAGACCTTGATTAGCTGGATTAGGTGTGTTTAATTGGGGAGCTGAACTCTACAGGACAGTGGCCCTCCAGGAACTGAATTTGACACCCCTGTTCTACTGCAAGGGTTCTCAACTCTGGCCCTCGAGGTCCACTTTATTGCAGAGTTTAGCTCCGATCCTATTCAAACACACCTGAACCAGCCAATCAAGATCAAGCTATAGCTGGATCAAGAGTAAAGCTAAAGACTCAAATTGTACCAAAGAGCAGAATGAGGAGAAAAACCTAGAACAGGGTTCCTCAAATCTGTCCCTGGAGAGCCACTGTCCTGTAAAGCCTTACTCTAACCATAATCAAAGTCTAATCTAGGTCTTCAGAAGCTGCAGCTCATTTCGAAGGCTGTGCCTTCTGGACGTCACATTTGTCAGCTGCATGAGGATGTCTCATTTCAGAAAAGTAACCATTATAAAACTGACAGAGTCATTGATTACTGTATTTCTTTCTTACTTTGTAATGTAATGATTACTTTTCTGTATTGAGGCAGCCTCAATAATGTATGCTCCTGACAAATGTGACTTGTGAAGGGCACAGCTATTGAATTGAGACACTGCAAGAGTAACAGGTAGGTGAGTTTGATCAGGGTTTAAGCTAAACCCTGCATGGCAGCATCCTTCCAGTGTCAGATTTGAGGAAACTTGACCTAGAATCATTTTCAGTTAACTTTAGCTGCAAACATTTTGTGATCTTTCACACCATCCTAGACTAGCTTTGCCTGAAAAAACATTCAGTTGATTAGGTAATTCCTCTACCTGGTTCTCCTTTTTCTCCCTTTTCCCCCTTCCGCCCTTCCCGCCCATCTCTTCCTGGGATTCCGACATGGCCATCCTCCCCACGAGGCCCAGGGGGTCCGGTCTTTCCCAGTGCTCCTGGTTGACCTGGAATGCTGCAAATAAACTGAGGCGGGGCTCCTTTGGATCTGGCCTCCAGCATCTGACCCATAATGCACTGAGAAAGACAGACCACACCCACAATCATCCACATCCTCAGACCTAAGCACAAAAATAGAAGAGCAAGGATTAAAAAGAAACCAAAATGAAGAATTTTCATTTTTGGCTGAACTCTTCCTTTTGAGGCCGTGACACACTAAGCCGTTGGCAATAGTCAGACCCCATCAATGGCTCTGATTGGCTGTTCAGCTTAGTGACCCTGGTGAAAAAAAAACAGCATATGCTGGTTAGGTATGTTATGAAGCATGGCTGCTAGATTGAGCTGGTTTAAGCTGGTCCTGAGCAGGAGCTAGTTGCTTAGGACCAGCTCAAACCAGCAGCCATGCTTCAAAACATACCTAACCAGCATATACTGGTTTCTTCAACAGGGGAACCAGTGCATGAGAAGAAAAACCGAAGCGAGAAAGCAAAAGCACACACAGAAGGCTCTTGTCATTTTACATCTTCATATCTGAGCATTCCAGTCTGTGAACGTTTTCATAATGTCATGGCCATCTGGAATTAAGCAAGTGAAGACCAGCTGATCAATATTACTCATATTCAAAATGGTAAGTTCAGATGACTGCCACCTGCTGGTATGGAGAGCTGTTTCCTCATGCGTGCACATGTGAACACATGTGTTCAAGCACAACTTTTTGGCCTAGCCACAGGCGATGCAAGACAACAGTGCCGTCAGCTTTCATCGCGGCTTGTTCTTTCATGTCAGTTTGGTGTGTCACTACTGCCCTCATAACAGTATACAAGGAATAAGAAGTGTCTCTATTCTGGAACAACAAACTGTTCCACATTAAGAGGAAGAGGATGATTCTTTGAACTTCATAACAGATCGTTTTATTGTTTTGACTGTTTGCTGACCACACATACACACTGATATTATTTGTAATTTGTGTATTAAATTACAAAAAAAATGCAAATCTTATTAAAAAATCTTTCAAATGTATATACGTTAACTGCATGTGTTTATTATTTGCTTTTTATTGGATCATATCAGGAAAAAGATGACGTTATAAAATTGAAACATCTACTAAAAGAGATTTCAGATCAACAGGGCAAACCTGCCAGAGCCAAGTTTACATGCTACATAAATGAAGCACAATACTGAGACTCTTAAAAATGAAGAACTTGTCCAGTCTTGAAAGAAATGAATAGAACACAGTGAAACAGTGATAGAATAACACGTGCATTGTGCTGTACTTAAAACAAGACTGCACAGCTTCTCGGCACGTTTTCATTAGGAAAATTACTACAGGAGAAGTTTATTATATTTACACATCTGACTTCATCCATGCCAAGTATTCCAAGATCACATATTGTGTCCTAACAAATTCAGATATGAATTTGTGTGCATGTTCAATTACAGTACCTAAACCATGTGTATACATAAGTCCACAAATACTCTTGCGGGGCTTTGTGTGTTTTGACATGCATGCACTCAGATGCATGGTATGCGGCAGAAGTCATCTTATTTATCTTGCTGATTGATGATATGCTAATGAGTCTGAGGCTCTGATCCAGCTCATTCCAGAGCTACAACATCACTGAATTACATTGGAAAGCAACATGATCGTAAGAAGCTGAAAATACTGATTCTAGTATCAAATTATTGTCATAAGTTGTTGTATATGTTAATACTGCCAAAATAAATGTTGTCTTATTTTTCAGTAAAAATAAGCATCCTTAAAATAAGATAAATGTATTTATTGCATTAAATTTAATTGCTTTTAAAAAGAAGCTATTAGGACATGTTTTTAAAGAATATATCATGAAGTTTGTTTTTCGTAACCCACTGGCATATTTTATGCATAATTTCAAAGAGCAAGTGTATGCTGGTGTACTTAACACAAGAAAAAAAATAAAATAAAATAAAAAATAAATAAATATATATATATATGTGTGTGTATATATAATTTAAACAATAATGTCACTGAGTTCTGCAAATAATGCAAAAAAAAAAAAGATAATTTTCTTCAAGCGATAAATTTCATATTTTTTTTCTTTTTGGAGTGAAATATGTCCTAGATATGTTTTTATGAGATTCATCTTGTGACTATAATAATTAAATAATAAACCGGACATTTTAAAAACCCTAAAAACACAGTATGAAACACATTCATACTGAAAGTGCATGTCTCAATATGAGATATTTTAAACAGGAACTGGACATGAGAAAGCAATATACATAATGATGATGATGATGATGATGATGATGATGATGATGCAGCTCCTCCTGGTGTGAAATCATTATATAACAGCATGAAGAGGAGTGGACCAACATTCCACAGGCCACAATCAACAACCTGATCAACTCTATGCGAAGGAGATGTGTTGCACTGCGTGAGGCAAATGGTGGTCACACCAGATACTAACTGGTTTTCGGACCCCCCCCCCGGACCCCCCAATACACTAAGACTGCACATTTTAGAGTGGCCTTTTATTGTGGCCAGCCTAAGGCACACCTGTGCAATAATCATGCTGTCTAATCAGCATCTTGATATGCCACACCTGTGAGGTGGATGGATTATCTCGGCAAAGGAGAAGTGCTCACTAACACAGATTTAGACAGATTTGTGAACAATATTTGAGAGAAATAGGCCTTTTGTGTACATAGAAAAAGTCTTAGATCTTTGAGTTCAGCTCATGAAAAATGGGGGCAAAATCAAAAGTGTTGCGTTTATAATTTTGTTCAGTGTGATATTTGGAGATTTTGAGCCATGAAATTGTGATTTTGTTAAGTTTGTAAAATTAGCAAAAGACATCTGGTAATGCACAGAAGAGCAAACAATCACATGTTGAGAGACACAAGAGAGTTGGACTACATCCATGCTGGTGTGCTCATCTTTGGCTTTCTGAATTTTGCCACCCAAATATTGAGACCACCTGATTTTTAGCACTCAAATAAACCTTTCTGAAACCATACAAGTAATACAGGCCGTTGGGACTTGGTCTTGCTAAGCTGTGGTGCTCATGTGAAAGATACAGAGATCAGGTTTAAGTGAATCTCTATCAACAAAAAGTGTCGAAAATCATATCACCGTTCCCAAAAGAATTTATATTTTTAGAAATCTGTCCTTCATAGTTGTACTGATGAGCCAAGCACAGCTGTGACAGCAGATTGGGCCGTAACACACATTTATATGCTCTTAAATGTGGTTTGAGATGGATACTGCAAATTAAACATCTGTGACGTTCAGCAGAAGTGTGAAATGATAGCACCAAACATCCTCCCTTGAGAGACAAACACTGTTACTGTGACAACACACTCAACCCTCAATACTGCAGTCTGTTAAATGACAAGCTCACCCAAAAAATGAAAACTAATCGATTACGAACTCTAATGGTTTTCCAAACCCATATGTCTTTCTTTTGTGGTGTGTTTGCTTTTTTTTTCATACAATAAAAGTAAATGTGAACTGAGGCTGTGAAACTCCAGAAATGACAGAAAAGCACATTAAAAGTATCATAATAGTGATCCATATGACTTGTGCACTATTAAACGTCTTGCAAAAGATTTGTGTGAGAAACAGAACCAAATCTTGAGTTGTTACTTATGTGTTTCTTATATTGTGGGGTTTGAAACAACATGAGGGTGAATCAATTATTTAAATTTTTTTTTTTTCGAACTATTTCTTTGCATTTTCAACACATGAAAAACACGAGACCTGATCTTAGCAAAATAAAGAAATATAATTAATATAATCTCTGGTATCTTTGAAAAGCATATTTTATTAAAACGTTACACAACTGATGACAAAACCAGAAAAATGCAGCACCTTTGAACCTGTTTAATAAATGCTCTAAACAACAAAAGTAGTGACTTGCCGGTTTCTGATGCAGGATTGTTTTCGTCGTCTTGATTTATTCTTTCGGTGCTGTCCTTTGCTTGTTTGAATTCCTCAGATTGAGCCGTATCCTAGTTTCTCGGCTTCGCATTTTTGTGCTTTACTTCTTTTCTTTCTTCCTTTCTGTACATCCATGAATAAGCCGAACGTCTGCAGCAGATACATATATGGCATAATCATCTCTCCCTCTGCACTGCTGTCACTCTCTATGGCTTCTCTTTATCTGTCCTCATGCTCATGCATGTCTCCATCCCTCTCCGTTCATCAGTCTCTCTGAATGAGTGCATTTATGTAAGATGTGTGCAGTGATCTTTCAGCATTCAGGAGAGAGTTTTTAACCGCCCACTTAAAAGACACGCCTCCAGCGTTCCTCAGTGAGCTCACACATTTCCCACAGCAATCGCACACTACATAATGAACAATGAAGAAATTATACAATGACATTGCTGCACAAACTGCACCATATGCATGCCTTTATTTTGTCTTCTTTACATTCTAATCCATTTCATTGACACATTTTCCGCCAGCAACCATACATTAATATCTACAGTCTCCACGGCTTGCTGAAGATCCGAAACCTTCACATGCAAAAATGTGACAGAACACTTGCATATAAACTAGAATAAAAGATTGATGTTTGATATAGAAATCAGAAACTGCTCCTTCTGCTGGCTGATGGCGTTTCTGCTCAGGTCCAGCTCAACAGATATGGACTGACAACTAAGAACTGAAGCCAAGTATTGACAGCTGCTGTCAGTGAGACCACAGTTGGATAATCTAAAATGAAAACAGATGAAAAAAAATGAAGATTTTATCATTCCTAAATATGCATTCTCTGTTTGTTTACATATACTGAACAAAATTATAAACGCAACACTTTTGTTTTTGCCCCCATTTTTCATGAACTGAACTCAAAGATCTAAGACTTTTTCTATGTACACAAAATGCCTATTTCTCTCAAATATTGTTCACAAATCTGTCTAAATCTGTGTTAGTGAGCACTTCTCCTTTGCCGAGATAATCCATTTTAGCATCTGGACCAATCAGACACACCATTTTTCATTAGATTTAACAAATCAGTTATTCATTAGATTAACAAATAGTCACAGACCCCTCACCTAATAAACCTACTGGGTGCCGGGATGTCTGCGAACGACACCAGGCCCCTGGTCGTTGCACTGCGTGAGGCATATTGTGGTCACACCAGATACTGACTGGTTTTTGGACCCCCCAATACAGTAAAATTGCACATTTTAGAGTGGCCTTTTATTGTGGCCAGCCTAAGGCACACCTGCACAATAATCATGCTGTCTAATCAGCATCTTGATATGCCACACCTGTGAGGTGGATGGATTATCTCGGCAAAGGAGAAGTGCTCACTAACACAGATTTAGACAGATTTGTGAACAATATTTGAGAGAAATAGGCCTTTTGTGTACATAGAAAAAGTCTTAGATCTTTGAGTTCAGCTCATGAAAAATGGGGGCAAAAACAAAAGTGTTGCGTTTATAATTTTGTTCAGTGTAGATAAAATGTCAAAGTCAATGATTATTTAATCTTACTTTAAAGACTTCATCGCACAACTGCCATCCTGTAGTCCAAGACAGAGCAGCCAAACACCTTCGTCTTTTAGGTTGTTGTTGCTTAGGTTCAACTCTTTCAGGTTTAAGCTTTGGCTCAGACCTTTAGCTGCTAAACCGCACATATCTGGAGTGAGTTCACAAGAGTCCAGACTGCAGAGATATAGAATTCAAAACAATTATAATCTTTAAAAGTGTAAGACTTTTATTTTATATACTTGATGCAACCATCCAGCCTTAAGGCAAATACTGACCACAGCTTTTCGAGAGCAGTGTTTTCTCTAAGGACTGTAAAAAGCTGCATTATTCCAGTGCATCCTGGGAAATTTTTGCTCAAATCGAGCTCTTTTAGGCCGGAGGGGTTTGATCTCAGAGCTGAAGCCAGAGATGAGAAACCCTTATCTGTCAGTCTGCAACAAGACAGCCTGGAGAATATGGCAAAAAACGTTTAATTTATAATTCCATGATAATGAATGGACACCATATTTCAAACCTGTTATGTAGGAGTTGATTAATCAATCATTATCAGTAAATATGACAAGATATTTTCTAGCCTAAAAAGCCAAACTTTTTTATGCAAGTCTTTTTTTCTTTTTTTAACAAGTTGCTTAACTTACAGTAAATTTTACTGTAAGGTCAAACTAAAAAATGACAGGGCTGCACACAAAACGTAGTTATGTTTTTTTGTAATTACATTAGTTAATTAAAGTTATTTCTGCTACTTCTCATGTTAGGTTAATTTTATGTTGGATAAAAGTTGAATATAATTATGACAACAAAAATATATTATCGGTTTTACACAAAGACAGCTCTCAAACACTCCAATCAAGTGCTGTGAAAATGTTAAAAATTGAAGCCTAACCTTAATTTCTCAAGTTTACAGGATGGATCCTTCAGTGAGTTCATGAGCTGCTTCATCCCAGAATCCTGCACGTCATTGTCAGAGAGATCTAGAGCTCGGAGACGGGAGTTCTCCAGACCCAGCCCACAACTTTTAGATGTAAAATTACATCTCTCTAATCTAAAAAAGGAAAATTCTTGGGAATTAATTTAAATACACCAACGTGATCTAAAGATACAGCCTCACTTCCTATTCACTTGCGAATTTGTTGATATGGTTTGGCATGTGTCAGTGGCCATGTGATACAAAAAAATAAATAAATAAATAAAAAAGTAATATTGAGCTGGGAGGACTGAAAGGAGACGAACTCTGCCACCCTTTTCTTATGAAATTTAAAGGGGACTGACTCTGAGGTGATCACGAATTTGTGTACAGTTTATGGAGCTAATCGCTATAGCCCCGCTAAAAATGGCCTAGCGACGCCCATGCTTCTTACGTCCATTTCGGAGAACCAGGACAAATATTTCAATCGATCGCTCAGGCATTTAAGTGGCACCGAAATGAGGCACTGAATTCTGTGTTCTGATTCGGTTCTAGTACATACTGGTTACATAGGTACCGGTGCCATATTGGACCGGGTTTTGGTAACCAACCCTACTCGTTAATAGGGACCTGAAATGTTTGCATCAGATGAGAGAGACATCCAAAGTGTGTACTGTTGTGGGTTCTCTAGGACCAGGGTTAGAGACTCTCTCTCCCCTATGAATGTACCAAATTTGACCGGGTAAAATGCCCAGATTACCAATCCAGCCCTTTCTACACACCTTCAGTTCTTGGCCCCTAAACAGTATAAGGCGGCAAATAAAAGAGACATTTTCCACACATAAGATCATTGCACACCTACCTGAACTCTTTGAGGTTACAGTTTGGGTTTGCAAGTAAACCAGAAAACATCCCAACTCCTAAATCCCAAAGTCTATTATCACTTAGGTCCAGTTTCTTAAGTTGGCAGGGTTTTGAACTTAGAGCAGATGTGAGGAAAGCACAGGCCTCCTTTGTGATCCCACAGCTTGAAAGCCTGCAAGAGAAAATTTATATCTGTTCAATGATTGAATGTCAGCAATATAGTGATCAACTCTTTCTACTAGTTCTGTTTTAGCAATTTGGGAAGTCAAATAGTTCTGTGCTGCGTTGTGCCATGTTACCACAGGGTTGAGCAAATTAACACATCCTCTGCACAATTTAGTGCATAACCATTTGGTCAGTGGGGCACGGTTTGGTTGGAAAGATTAATTTTGTCACATTTTCCAACCCATCCAAAGATGAGTTCAACGACTTAAACGAAGGATTACTGAAAGAGGGAATTTGGCTGAAGGATTCTGACTCCTGAACTAAACTGATAACTACCATATCAATATTCACCAAGTCACTGGAAAAAAATAAAACAAAAATAAAGACCTAAGAGTCTCCAGCCCACAGTCTGGCACTAAACCCAAAAGCCAGGTTGCTGCATCATTTCCAATGTTATTGTAGCTCAAGTCCAGCTCCTTAAGATGTGATGGGTTTGACTTAAGAGCAGCAACAAGGGCTGAACAGCTGTCTCTTCTGAGTCCACAAAACTCCAGTCTAGAAGGAAACAATGGAGAGGGATAGCCATTTACCAACTGTATTATGACATCTGTCATATGTGTTGGATTTTAATGCTGTAGGTAAGCTAGAGGCAGAAATGTACTTTAGTGTCTGTAGTTTGCAATGTGGACTCCTCAGTGCAGAGCAGAGACTTTTCACCCCTTTGTCTCCAAGGTCATTGAAACTCAGGTCCAGTTCTCTCAGGACATTGGGATTGGACTCAAGAACAGAAGCCAAAGCTGAACAGCTTTTCTTCATCAGTTTACATGAGGACAATCTAAGAATTATAAAACAAATCTCTTACCATATCTTCAAAACTGTACCTGTACTTTGAAATGAGAAGTTTGATGGCACTTACATGGCAATCCGACTGGCTTTGATAACGGGATGAAGCTTGAAAAGACACTCATCTGATTTGAATAATTTTCTCAAGTCAAAAACCTCCAGTCCTTCATCACTGGTGAGCAGCACAAAGACTAGAGCTGACCACTGCGCATTTGAAAGTACCTCCATTGAAAGTTGTCCGGAGTGAAGGTACGTTTGGATTTCCTTGACAAGAGAGTGGTCGTTCAGTTCATTGAGGCAGTGGAAAAGATTGATGGACCTCTCGGGTCTAAGACCTGTCCCAAGCTTTTATTTTATGTACGTGACCGTGTTCTCATTGCTGTGTGTGATGTGTCCTATTTGTATTGAAAGGTGGCAAAACAAGGTCTCACTGCGCTCCTGTGAAAGGCCGAGGAGGAAGCGGAGGAAAAGGTCAAAGTGCCCATTCCTTGACTTTAAAGCCTGATTTACAGCACTCTTGTGTAGATCAAACAGATGAATCCATGCAGAGCTCCCCAAAGTCTGTGTCTTGGAATGGTATCTTGAATTCACCGCTACTGGGCTTTTGAGTTGTAAACCAGTGAAGGTGAACAAACAAAGCAGCAAGGTACTCTTGGAAACTCAGATGCACAAAACAAAAGACCTTCTTTTGGTATAGGCCGAACTCCTCCCAGAAGATCTGGGTGCAAAGTCCTGAATATACTGATGCATCCTTGACATCAATGCCACACTCTATCAGGTCTTCTTCGTAGAAGATCACAAAACCTTTCCTCAGTTGCTGAAAGACCAGTTTTCCAAGCGACAGGATGTTGTTTCTACTCAAGTGTGGATCCAAGTGATGTAGTTCCTTGTACTTGTCTTTCATCTGCAATGTCTGAAAGATCAGGAAATGTGTGTACATTTCAGTTAGAGACTTGGGGATCTGACAACTCTCTCCGTCACTCAACATTCTCTGTAGAACAGTGGCTGAAATCCAGCAGAAGACTGGGATGTGGCACATGATGTAGAGGCTCCTTGATGATTTCATGTGTGAGATGATTCTATTGGCCAGACACTGGTCACTGATTCTCTTCCTGAAATATTCATCCTTCTGAGGGTCATTGAACCCTCGTACCTCTTGTGACCTGGTCGACACACTCAGGAGGGATCTGACTGGCTGCTGCTGGTCGAGAGGTTATCCAGAGGAGTGCTGATGGAAGCAGATTCCCCTTGATGAGATTTGTCAGCAGCACATCCACAGAGGCCGGTTCTGTTATATCAGAGCACCTTTTGTTGTTCCTAAAATCAAGAGGCAGTCGGCACTCATCCAAACCATCAAAGATAAATATGACTTTGAACTTCTCCAAGTTTGAAAGTTTGAATCCCTCGATTTCTCTAAAGAACAAATAAACAAGTTGCTCCAGTGTGTACTGCTCTTTGCCAATCAAATTCAGCTCCCGAAAAAGCAATGGAAACACAAAATGAACATCTTGGTTGGCTTTTCCTTCTGCCCAGTCCAGAACAAACTTCTGCACAGAGACTGTTTTTCCAATTCCAGCAACTCCTTTAGTCAGTACAGATCTGATGGGCTTGTTTTGTCCAGGTAAGGCTTTAAAGATGTCATTGCATTTGATTGGAGTTTCCTGTGTCTCTGGTGTCCAAGATGCTGTCTCAATCTGTCTCACCTCATGCTCATTATTGACTTCTCCAATCCCTCCTTCTGTGATGTAGAGCTCTGTGTAGATTTTGTTGAGTAGGGCTGGATTTGCCTGCTTAGCAATACCTTCAAATATACATTGGCTCCTGTTCTTCAAACTGGATTTAAGCTTCTGCTGACAAGCATCAATTTGATGAACTACATAAAATAAGAAACAAGTTGTTACTCCTCTTTGTCTGCACTTAATGTAAACTATATGTTCTAACCATATACACGTATACTAACATTGAAGAAGTTTGTCAAAGAGGCTTTGCTCCTTCATACACTTCAAAATATGTAATGTGATTTTGACTGTTGCTTCTCTGGCTTCAAGAGCAAATTTGTCTTCATCTGGTGGACTCTTTGTACACTCTGTGAGATCAGGGTTCAAAACGCTGTCGATTTTTCTGAGTTCCTTCTTTACAAAAGTGATGACATTGCGTTGAAGTTGCTAAGATGAAAAAGAGACACTTTATTGAATATTTTACTCTTCTTTTGAATGTAAGTAATGTAAAAAGTAAATAAATAAATTGGCTAACCCTCAAAATAGCAGCAAGGGCCATTTGTGTCTTTGGGGTCGATTGGTGGTGCATTTCTGTTGGCTGCTCTCTGCATTTAAAACAAAATATTAAACTTGAAAATTGATGAAAAATATGATTGAATATCTATGAGTGTTTTTAAGAATCAGGCAAAATGAATACAAACCGTTGGATGGGAGAATCAGTCATATGGAGATTAGTTGGTGGCTCCATTGACCAGTTACTCTGAACAGATACATGGGTGTGCGCAGAAGAGCTGAGCCAATCTCCCGAGAGACTTTGACAGAACAGAACAGAAAGTGATTTAATAGCTGAAACGCCTAATTCGTTAATAAAGAGAAGGATGTCATCATTCTGTGTAAACAGTGTAAGGGAAATCAAATATATGTGCAGCTCAACTGGTAGAGCATTTCACAAATAACGCAAATTCATGGGTTTAATGCTCATAAAATGTACAGCTTGAATGACTGAAGGTCACTTTGTAAATATTAGCTTATAGCAATCATAGTAATGATTGCATAATCAAGGCTCCTAACTAAAATGGTTGAAAAAATAAAGAATTTGCAACAACAATGTAGGCTTAAATTTGTCCATAAAACTGAAAATGAGCACTGAATATTACCATA
>NW_015554105.1:722992-738057 GCF_001515605.1 Sinocyclocheilus anshuiensis | reverse complement strand
AATAATGCACACCCGAGGTGGTGAAGTGCCATACTTTCCAAAGTCCAGACATTTACCAAACTAAACTAGAAAATAAATATTTTGAATGTTGGCTTATGATGAGACAGATGTCAGTCTAGCCTCACTAAATAAATGTGTATTACCTCTGATCTTCCTCCTGGAATTTAACTGGAGGATCCATTGATGTATCACTCTTCATAGAAACATGGCTAAGCACTGAAGAGGCAGCTCTCTTCTGCTGATGAACCTCAACACTACAAAAACATTCAGGGAATCAAGTCGACATCAGGAACTGAACAAAGAATCTCTTTTTAATTGTTGTTCTGTTCGAAGCCATCAAATTAACCAATAGGAGTACATGCAGAGATGTTTGAATCATTAATAAACAATAAATAAATAAATAAACAAACATACCTTTCAGATTGATTGGATGTGTGGGGTTCAGTAGGGGAGCAGCTGCCGCTGTGTTTGTCCTCATGGCTGGATGTGACATTATCTTTGGTTTCACTTGACTCACTCATGGCAGCGTTTTTCCAGACACCTTAAAAGATCCTAAAGTCGACATTTATACACCCAAAGTGCTTTCTGTCAGTTAAACATAATTTCCATACTTCCTGTTTTATTTGCCTAAGCCAGTATGTATATGACATGGGAGCCACCATTGTTCGAATTGAGGGGCCCCATCATACCTCTCATTTTCGGATGTGGATGAGGGTTTGAAAAAATTGAAATCAAACTAATTAAAAATGGTTTATGTGTAGCATATCAAGTAATAATGAATAAGAGGAGAAACAAGATGAACAACAACAATGACAAACTTAATTTGGAAGGACTTCACATGCTCAATTTTCATGCAGGAAACCCGATAGAAAATAGAAGTTTTTGTTTGTTTGTTTGTTTTTCCTCCCCTTAAATTTGAACGCTGGGTGCCACTGTAGCTGCGTTTAACAAGACAGCTTTGTAGAAGAAAATAGACCTGAATTTAACATGATCAGCCGGTCATGTTATCCTCTCTGAGGTCTTCGTACTTACCCTTACGAAAAATAAGTTTATTCAAGTGTGCTATTAGTATACTTCTTTTAAACTAAAAATAGGAAAGTATACTTTTAGTCTACTTTTTATGTACTTCTCAGAAATGGGCTTTATGTACTTCTCAGAAATATACTTAAAATGACATTTAAGTATACTTGACATACTTGGAAAAAGTCTAAATATATTGGAGCTATACTTGTCCTCCTAGAATCCGTGTTTTCATTGTTATACTGTAGAGGGCGCTAAAACTATCAGTATACCTATAAGTTCACTTTTAGTATAGTTGCAGTACAAACTAAACATTTTGATGTAAACTAGTTGTGTACTCAAAGTTTACTACTGTTATACTTAAAGAATACTTAAAAGTATACTTTTATATACTAGAAAGTGGGCCAATTTAGTCCCAAGGAGTATTGAAATAGTACACTTACAAGTATACTACTAGTACACTGATATTTGTATACTTGCTACATAAAGTATACTTAAAAATATACTTGAACTTTACTTAAGTATACTTACTAAAATAAACTTGAAGTATACTACTTTTTGGTAAGGGTATTTACCTGAGGTGGCCATTCAGCAACTTCTGAAACATCTAATGTTACATTTTTACAGAGCATGACCCATCTGAATGACTTTTACTTGATCTTTAACACAAACACAGTAGCCTACATACGCAGAGTTCGCACAATTAACTTTCTGATTAATGAATTTCCCAAACTTGAATGACTCCAGTCATTCTTACTGTTAAGGCGGAAAAAACACTAAATATTGAAGAAACAAACTACGTGCAGAAGTGTATTCACCTTGTCTGAGTCTGTGTGTCGTCGGAGCCACAGTTTCGGTTTCCGTTCTCCTTCAGGATGAGCAACCTGGTTTACAGGCGGGGCCAGGTTAAGTATTTATTACTTATGCATTCATGTTTGCGTAAACTTGCAGGTACATTTCTGCTTAATTGTAGTGTCTTACCAGGAGACGCAATATTAATTGATAATACTTTTTCTATGGGTTTGAAATAAAGTTTTAGAATAAATTGTAATCAAACTTGTTGCGTTTCCTTTTAGAAAATCGATAACAGAAGCTTTGAAAACATATAATTTATCATTGAATTTCTTTTGGGTAATTATAATTTTTTTTCTGAATCTATAAATGGAAATAATTACAATAATAACAATACATTAAAATAACAACAAAACCCTCCTTGTATGACACTATAGGGCTTCTACCTCCAGGGGGCGCCTGAAGGCTCATAGATTCGAATCCTCAATTGAGCTGCGAATGGAAATATTTCTAAAACGACTTAAAACGTGTTCCAAAAGAATACAGATGAGACGCGGCTTGTGTCTGAACAGAATGGGTCTTTATTCAGGAAACGAAAGAAAAAAGATTGTAATCAACACCCCATTTAAATACAAAACAAATCAAAATAAGGAACAACATGATATTCAGTTTGCATATCAAAGAGCCATTCGGTAATAATTACAGTCGGAACACTTCATAAACCACTTGTGTGAATCTATACACAAACTTGATTTAGAAACTAGAACATTAACAATATTACAAAGATTTTAGCTTTAAAAATAATTCAAATTGAAATAATATTTTAGCAGTTAGCATCATACAATTATATATTCATATCTTTCCACATAAAAATACAAAATAATATTAATGACATAATATGAAAAATTATCCCAAATATTTTGCTACTATTAGAGTAAAATAAAAAAACAAAACACGAAACAAAAAACAACAAATAGAAATATGCATGAAAAAGTTTCTCCTTTTGTTAGCAAAACACTATCCAAAATAACTACAATCATTTACATCGGTACAAAGATATCTGGATTTAAAAATAGTTGCAATGAAAAAAAGGGGTTTCATCTTTTCTGACAGTAAAAAATGACACTGTGAATCAGAAATTTGCAAAATATGCAATGAAAAAAATAAATCTGCATTAAAAAGGTATACACTGCAATTCTCACTTTTTTTTTATACAAACATTAGAAACAGTATTGCACGTCACAACACAGATTCGAGGTTAGTAAGCCTTTCAAAATGTGTTATATTCAAGTTTCTGAGTATCAGTGAGGGGAGGGCTCATACCCCTCCGTCTAACCAGGGAGAGTCTCAAGTGTTTTCCATGAACATAGTAGAACCCTCAATGCTTTCTTCCTTCAAATTAAATACACGTCCAATTAAATAGTAATCAAATTGATGTGTGCTAAGCAATAATACATAAATAGATTCATACACACACAACTGCACGGATGATTAAAAAAAACGGCCTTTTGCGTCTTCCAGTGCGACGCTGCGTGTGAAAGTAACCATAAATACACGGGCAAATCAAGTGAGAGTCAGAGGTCTACAGAAATAGAAAAATACAATTTAAATCAAATAGTTATCTGTCTACAAAAATAGTCAAATAAATATGATTTTTCAAAACGACGACGACAACAAAAACCCACACATACACATACAAAGCAACAGTGTTGAACACGAAAAATGGAGCGCGCTACTCGTCACCAACAGAGAGAAAGACGACGACGACAATGCGGCGGACATCTTGATTAGCTCCCAGAAACACCTTCGCTACTTACTCCAAGGACACGGTAGATCGCCGTAATCACTTAAATAGAATCTGGGTCCAGCGTCTTACACAATATATCAAATAAGTTACTATGTAAAAAATAAAGATATTTAAATTATCCAATAGACTTAAAATAGGTCGCAATTCTTCTACAACCAAATAGTATACAAAAAAAGGTGATACAAAATAAAAGAGACTGTTTTGCGTTCGACTCCAAACGTCAGGAAAAAGAGGGATTGGTTCTCTTAGAGGAGAAAAGAGAGGAGAGAAATCGAAAAGGTAGTGCATCACGTGTCCTCAAGAGTCTGGAAACACGTCGACAAATAAATAGACACATATACGCAATAAATAAACACACAATCTCAGCTCACTGTTGAAAGGTTAAATCACATACACGAACTCGACAGTACGACAAGGGCACTGAATTCTTCACCAAACTCGAGAACACAAGGATATATAGAGTGCAAAAAGAACGACAGACAGAAAGAGCAGTACAGTATCAAACGACCATTGCTTCTGTAGAGATTGTCCTTAAGACCGATCCGATCGAAAATGCTAACGCTACAAAACATTTCGCCACAGGGTTCCTTTTGTGACGTCTCTCGTCTCTTTTCTCCACGGCTGTTCTTACCGATAGATTTTGTCCAGAGAATAAACTACGAAACGCGGCGCTAGGCTCCGCCCACCACGCACAGACAACGACCACGGGTACGATTCCTTCACGAATTCCTACGAACTACATCATATCAAAGCTACCACGGAAAACGTCCTTGTCCTTATCTCAGTAAGAGGGGTGGCATTCAGGGGTGTTCAGGAAGGGCAAAGGTTAAATGTCCAGAGACGATCCTCTGGATCATAGAGTTTAAATCGAACTGAAACCTCAATTCATAACTAGACTCACACGGCACGAAGACGAGACACGAAAACCACAGGACAGCACACCGCACACTAATTATCGAGGTACAAAATGGCAAAACTCACTACTCTAAAAACTAACGTCACTTCTCTCGTAATAAGTTCGTAAAGGAATCATCACAACAACGCATGCAAAGGTTTTACCAAGAATTTACATTTTTTTTTCCTTTCGATATTATATTATCTTATATCTAAGAGTCTGGCCTTTTTTTGCCTCATGCTACATAAATTCCTCTGTTTATCGTTAATATGCATCATGTTTTGTTTGTGTTTTTTTCTTTCTTATATGTGCTGGCAACCTTTACACTGCATGCAAATGATGTACAGCCACAAACATGCATGTAAGTTTTCACATTCTGTGTTTCCATGGCGACGATCGGCCATGCCGTGCGAGAGGGAACGGACTGCGTTTCTGTGTATGACATCGCCAGTGACGTCACAATGGCATAGAACACCGACACTATCTAATCGTTATATCCTATTTAGCAGCAAAGCTTCTTCTATAGCTTGTGATTAAATTGCAAGAGTAGAGCAATAACAAGCCAGATTAATATTCTGAGGTATTGTCTTTTTTTTTGCCAGTGGAAAATGGAAAGTCTCAGTAATTAATTATTGAATCATTCCTATTCCTGCTAAGAGCACATTGGAGCGAAACATCAAGGGGGGGAAATATTCTTCTTCTTTTTTTTTTTTTTGTATATTCCGCGGCGAACGTCTCGTTTTCAGGCTGCACATTTTGCTACCTTTGGTTCGAGATCCAGGGCAGGCATCAGAGATTACGTCATCAAGGGTTTTCCAGAGACAATTGCGCACTTTGCCCACTAGGGGGGAGATTTAGCAGCAGACGGACACACGACGGACAGAACGAATGAACAGAACGGACAGGCTGCCCCCCAAAGCGAAAACATTCTCTTTTCTACTTTTTAAATCTCACATATAAAAATAATTTGAAAAAACTACAAAAAATCAATCTCTTTTTTTTTCTTAATCTCCTTTTTAAAAAACATGAACGTACCACAAAAACTCTGTTCCGAGCCTGAGATGCACAGGGAGGGAGGAGAACGAAGTGGTTTGGTGAAATAAACTGAGGCTTGTAGTGTTTCTGGCTGCTACAAAAGATAAAGATATATTTATATATTTATAGTCATATATATTCTCTATATACTGTATATGGTTATGTACTCTATACTGACAGCTTGGGTTCAGGGGCCAAACTAAGCATTGTTTTCTTCCCGCAGCAGACGTGTTGTTTCTGCGTCGTCTTGCATGCTGCCGCTCCCGGCGCTCCCGGGATCCCCGTCTTCAGTTCCAGCGGAAGTGGATCTGGCGGGGGCGGTCGGCTCCCTCTTTGACCAGCGGCTTGTGGAACTCGCGGCCGGCGCGGGAGTGGATGTTTGCCCAGCAGAACTCACAGTAATACTGCAGGCAGGTGACATTGGCGCAAAAGAATGGGGCGAACTTTCCGCCACAACGTGCCCCCTGGCATTCGTCGCACAGCTGGTCGTCCAGCACGTACGGCTTCACCTCCACCTGTGTCACATGAATAAGAGAAAAACGGTTGTTTTTGGTTCATTTCTACTCTGGTAAAGTACTCTGGTATAGTTAATTAAACGGTACCATAACCCGTGTTGGGTGAAATACATCACTAAGTAATTAATTATTAGGCTATTAATTTAATTACTTTTCCTAAAGGGATTACTCTTAATTTTTCTTCAATTTAATTACAGTTACTTCTGATGTAATCCGCCATTATTTTATATAGAGTTGTTCTATAGTTTGCACAATATTTGATTGTATAGACAATAGAACAACTCTATATAAAACAATAGTGGATTTAACATCAAAATTTAATATCTAATATTAAAATGTATGTTTTGAATGTAATCTTCTCCATTTAAATAATTTGGTCAGTTCAAGAATAATTTATGCAATTTGATATTATTTATTTGAAAAAAAAAAAGATCAGTTGTTTAACTGGTCGAGGTTGATATGGGATTTAGAAAGTAGTTTGTAATAAGTAATGCAATACTTCATAGAGAGAATGATTTGTATAGTAATCTAATTACACTGTTGAAGATGATTTTTTTTAGCATAACTTCCCAACACTGACCATGATACAGTAATTGTGTGCATATGATATGGACTACAAAGTGATGGGTAAAATAATGATACAATTATAGCGTTGGATTAATGAGATTTGGTATAATTATTACATCTAGTTAATGTTGCATACAACGATGCAACGCAAGAAGTGCACTTAATTGTATTGAATGTGCATTTGTAGTGTTCTTCAAATATTGTATAAAACTATACTTGCCGATAATGTAATATTAAAACGTTAAGTGCTCTTTGAGCGCTATGTTTCTTAACACAATGTCACAGATGAAATGAAAATAATATCAGTTGCATTGTGGCATATGTTCTTTGTTATACTGCACATTTTATCAAATCTAGCAAGTCTATGTACACAGGAAATAATAAATCAAAATAGCATACTATGCACAGTCAGGGCCGTTCTTAGCTGACGCAGGGCCCTGGTGCAACCGCACCAGTTGCACCCCCCTAAGGATGGCACTGTGCACAGTATGCATACTATACACTAAGAGTAGTATGGTAGTGTGCTATTCTGGATGTTACTAGTCTCAAACAAACACGTAAGTGCCGTCTACTTACCCGTTTGTCGATGTCGCCATGCTGCAGCTGGACGAATCGGGCACTGATGGCAGCAATGTAGCTCTGCTGATTGGAGAAGGCCACACGCCCCGCCCCCTTTGGGTACTTCAGCTCTGGATCAGTGTCAATACCCGCGTAACACACTCCACCATACAAGCGGTCCATGATCATGGCCAGCTCCACTGCAGCGAAAGATACCATTAAAGTCTATTTAATACCCCCCCCAAAAAAAACGTTTTAATACTTTTTGAAACAGTTAGGAAACGAACCACAGTGAAATTAATTTTAGAATCTTTGTTGAGATAACTGGCATCTCTTCACATTGTGGACATCATATGCTGTAGTTTAAAACAAATACAACAACGAGCCACGTGTTTGCCATACCAGCTCTGAGTGGACGTGGCACTCCTCCAACAAAGATGGTCTTACGAGGGTCCAGCGGCTGAGATCCATCCATCACAAAATCACTGTCACTCAGGTTCCAAGGACGAATCTGGACCTGAAAAACCACATACAAATCCCGCATATGAAACACAGTGTACATGAAAACAGAAAAAAGACACCATTGTGAAAAAGAAGTGCACTTAATTGTATGTTGAACTGTACACTGAATAAGCATTTGTAGTGTACTAAAAGATTTCCATGACTGTTTCTCAACTCACTTTGTAATAATGTCAAATAACAAATGTTGCTTATAAGTACAATTAAATGATTATATTTTATGCATAGCAACAAGTACTTGCTACTTGCCATAATACATCCACAGACATGCTGCAGTGAGCATGCAAGAAATACTGCTGCTGCACATATAACATACATGAAATCAACCCGTAACAGATCTATACAGGTGGAGCTGGGGGAGGTGGAGGGTTTCTGAACTGCTGCAGCAAGCACTAGCCAAGTATTTAAATGAAGAGCAGCAAGCTCATTGGACTTGTAACCCAAAGGCCGTGGGTTCGAGACTCAGTACCGGCAGGAAATGGAAGTGGGGAAGTGAACGAACAGCAGTCTCTTCCACCCTCCACCATAAAGTGTGCTTCTTTTTCACAATTAGAGAATATTCACAATTACAGCATATTTAAAATTAAATCCATGTATTTTTTCCAAAGCAACAACACACTTCTTTAAAAACAGATGGCATGTGTCAGACACTAGTTAAGAACAGATGCAGGCAAGATTGAATGATGTTTATTCTGTTTTGGAGAACTGAAGGTCTATTCACTCATAGTGATGTTTTGTTGTGTCCCTTTTGGTTTAAATATCTGAAGACTTCAGACTCAAATGAAAGAATAAACACACTTTCCTCTCATCACTGAGATAGTATCATGGACTCTGGCAGCATGTGAATGTATCTGGACTCACAGGCTTGTCTTTGATGGTGGGGCTGGACACACACAGGTAGAGTTTCCCATCCTCCTCCAGACAGGCTTCGATCAGCGCCTGAACTGAGCTCTCTTCTTGGAACAGGAGGAAGGCGTAACCTAGACAACAGTCAATCACTGTAACCACGGCAACCAGAGCTCAGTGTAACATCTGATTTCTGACTGAATTAATAAAAACTAAGGATCACAGCAACCAGAGGCATTGGGTGAATCTCGCTAGTTACAGAGCACACATTATTCATTATTACATATCTAAACATTCAATTTATAATACTCAAATTAATACATTTAAAATGTACTTAATAAAAACAATAAAAAGAGATTCAGTAGACATTTTCCATGCAGATTTTGCATCGGGTTGAAGGTGGTCATGCAGATTTTCTGCACTGACCAATAGAAAGCTGTTTGGATTGAAAGTGACTTCAATCACTACATTATAGTCACATTTCTCTGAACGCACATTCACTGCATGTATATAATATGAAATAAGCTACTATTTTTGTGTATCTGAAATTTGTAAATATAATTAATTGGTCATTTGTATTATAACATATCCATAACCAAATGTTTGGACGCATCTGATTAAATCTATCTTTTTCATGATCATGATGTCATTGTTATGAAGACTTGTTATTCTACAATGTGAAAAACAGTAATAAAGAATGGGAAGGTGTGTGCAAACTTTTGACTGGTAGTGTGTTTACAGTATGTCCATGCAGATTTCTATTGCTCTGTTTGCTATGAATGTGGTGATTTTTCTAGAAGTACCTTTAGGTGGGAAGTATGACTTGCTCTCTGCTTTGTGTGGCCAATCAACAAACAGATGACCAAAGCGCCGAAAACTGCTTGTGATTTCATCTGTGGGAAAGACAAGATCGTGAGAGTCAGATAGAGAGAAGCAGGAACTGTTGCAGATCCTTTTTCATAAGGAAATATAATGATTTTAATCTGTACGAGTAGAACAAAATCAAACATCAGAGGTTAAAAGCAAACCCTGTTCAATATCTGCAAGGTGAAGTTCACTGATATAAATCAAATTCTCCTCTGAATGACAGTAAATCAGCATTTCTCAGCCATGTTGTTTGCAGATCTGCACTCTGTGGAGGTTTGAGGTTTTATGTGTCTCAGTGCTGTTATCAGTAACCTGCCACCAGGAGATGCCAGAAACATCTCAGTGGCTTCAGGGCAAGACTGAAACAGATGTGCAAAACATAAATGTGGACATCTGTAAGAATGTGGATCAGGGCTTGATAATAAGGATCCCTAGATGGCTCAGGGATGGTACGGGCCAGCTGATAAAACCACTAAGAGTGTGAGCAGAGGTGTAAAGGCAGGACGCGTTCCTGCTTTATAACACATCCAGACCCGGGCTATGCAATCCAATGTGTTTCGTTAGCATTGGAGCTAAACTCTGCAGGACAACTGGTGCTCCAGGAGCAAGTTTAGACACCCCTGATATAGACAGACTGCAATGTAATATAATACAATATGGTTCAAACACTCTCTCAAACTAACCTTCATCGATGTCAGGGGGCAGACCACCCACAAACACTTTGCGGGAGAACCTCTCGATGCGCTCCCCGTTCTGATGGGGGTAACAGTGAGGAGACCCCAGGACCCCCTGGTTGCCATGGCCGTCGTCTAGAAGACCGTCATCGATGGGGAAGAGTGAGGAACGTCCTGTTAAAAAGTGAACGACAGGTGAGGACCCTTGTTTACACCTGGTGTTAACATCCATCTTGGGTGATCTGATCGTGATCAGCATTATGCATCTGAAATGCAACTCTGATGACCACTATAGAAACAAGGGCCCTTGTTTTGGTGCAATGAATATATATGACGTTAACAGGTGGTTATTCATGTCTAGGGTGCAATAGGACATTTAAACAGCACATTTGTTTCTAACTATCTCTGAATGTGGTTTGAGTGATTCGATCACTCTAAACCCTGTCCACAGTTGTATTTAGCGCTGTCCATTTGTGATCAGACCACCTGAGATAGATAATGCCAATGTAATGTAATGTCAATGCATGTATGAATCATGGGTTGAGTCAGTGAACTGCGGCTCTCAGTCAGCATAAGCCTCAAAACACATGTAAAACTCCATTATATTGATAAACTCATCAAATTGTTGCTAGTGGACAGTAATGAGTTCACAAAGAGCACAGAATATTGCCATGCCAACACAGATAGCGTAACAAACAGTGGATTTTACCTCGTCGTCTCCCATAGCTCCTGGCTGCATGTGAACAAAAACAATACAGAGTACTATGAAACATCTGACTGAACGCTTAACTCAATGACTGTGTAAATACAGGCAAATGTTTATGGATTAAATATTCACTACAGCTGGTCATCATGGTCTGGATGCTGGTGTTCCCTAAGGCCACAAACATACTTTTGAAACTAGCATGCAGATGTAGGTACACCAGTTAGACATAGGGATAGGCGATACGACTAAAATCTTGTATATGCTGATATATATATAATGAAATAACTATTTCTTGCCGAAAATAAGGTTGTAATGATACCGAAATTGTAGATACCAGTATAATTTCACAATTCGGCTAACTAATGTCATAAAGTCCTCAAGCAATTATTGAAATAAAAATGAAGCAAATTACAAACAATGGAACAAATCAACACGAGAAGAAAGATACAAATGAAATACAGGCCCACACTGCTAAAAGCACCAAAAGTTGGTTAAATGACCATGGTGTTGGTGTGCTTGACTGGCCAACAAACTCACCAGACCTCTCACCAGAGAATCTATGGGGTATTGTCAAGAGGAAAATGAGAAACAAGAGACCAAAAAATGCAGATGAGCTGAAGGCCACTGTCAAAGAAACCTGGGCTTCCATACCACCTCAGCAGTGCCACAAACTGATCACCTCCATGCCACGCCGAATTGAGGCAGTAATTAAAGCAAAAGGAGCCCCTACCAAGTATTGAGTACATGTACAGTAAATGAACATACTTTCCAGAAGGCCAACAATTCACTAAAAATGTTTTTTTTTATTGGTCTTATGAAGTATTCTAATTTGTTGAGATAGTGAATTGGTGGGTTTTTGTTAAATGTGAGCCAAAATCATCACAATTAAAAGAACCAAAGACTTAAACTACTTCAGTCTGTGTGCACTGAATTTATTTAATACACGAGTTTCACAATTTGAGTTGAATTACTGAAATAAATGAACTTTTCCACGACATTCTAATTTATTGAGATGCACCTGTGAACAGTGCTTTAAGTTTTTTAAGGTCTATGGTCTATCTAAGAGACGTTTAAGAAAAGAAATACTACAGAAACTACAGAAAGTATTTAAATGTAAAATAAAACACTGCATAGCCTTCACTGTATTACGCTCACATTGATTCTTATTAAAGCTACAAAGTTATTCAGTCAAGATCAGTTTGGTTTTTGATTGGTTTCGATTAACAATAAGGACACAGACAGCGGCAGGTTTATTAGGCTGCTGTCACTTTAAGACCTAATGCACGGATCCAATGTAATGACGCACATCCGATTTTCTCCCAACTGTTTACATGCATACTCGCCAAGACAAGCATTCTAACATATTTTTGTTTGTATTTGACCATTTAGCTGCAACCAGATTTTACTGCAAATTTGTATGATGTGATTTGTTGGAAAACAAACAAAAAAAAGTTATCATGAACCTGCAGCCCTAATGTTCTGCTGGATCAACTGACCACCATTAGTGAAAGCTCTTAAAAATCTAACTAACGCATGTCCTTCTCGCTCATGTGACCCAAACAAGCTCCATAATCAGTTCAACAGCACATAAGACTGTCAGATCAGTCTTGATCTGTCTATCGGGTCTCATTCGAAAGGGAGCCTCGAGATGTACACTCGATTCGGCACTCGCGAGGGTTCCTCGAGCTGAAGGGATCCCCCGAATTTGGTGCGGATATTAAATTAATATTCGCCAATACCGATATATCTGTGACAGGCTCATATCAGCCGATAAAATTGCCAAAACGTTATATCGGTCGGGCTCTACTAAGTAGATCGCTGAACCATTATCACCACAGGTCTCTAAGATCCTCTTAGCTCACAATACTTTTGGGAAATGCAGCCCAGGACAGGTTTGTCTAATTTCCGCTCTTTTGCCCCTACTTTTCTGTCTACATTTAATTTTCCTTTAATATAAAGGCAGAAAATAAAATAAAACTATAAAAAAACACAAGAAAGATGAAAGAATATGCATGCGGTGGCTTCCTGCCACAATGCTCGGGTGTTCAGGGTGCTTGAAGACCCAGGTATACTCTGTGTTCCACTCGGTCGAATTCACAAGCCTTTCAAGTGTATTCTAACTAGTGGACCATTTTTTAAGTGCTCAAATCACTCGCAACTGCACTGTTGTCAAATACAAAAATCTGGCTGCACATACTGTAGACTGTGTATGCCATGGATGTCCAGACCCATGGCATGCACATTCCTGGATGGTCAACGTCCTACAGAGTTTAGCTCCAGCTTGTCCCATACCTCACCTGCCTGGATGATTCTAGTAATTCTGGAGACCTTGATTAGCTGCTTCAGGTTCAACAGGGGTTGGAGCTAAACGTGCAGGACAGTGGCCCTCCAGAAGCAGGACTAGACACACCTGGTTTACACAGATATTAGTGTACTGTGCTGATGATGAAAATTATGTCACGCAAGCCGACGCAGAATGCAGACAAGCAGACTTTTATTATTGTTAAAGGGGTCCTATTATCCTTTTTCACTTTTTGAATTTTAGTCAGTGTGTAGTGTGTATGTTTGGGCATAAAAAAGATCTTCAAACTTACAAATCTCAAAGTCCACTCCAAAGGGAGATATTTTGTTTAAAAAAAATCCCTTTTCAAGAACTACAACGAACGGCTCGTTTGGACTACAGCGTTTGTTTTCTGGGTTTTGTGATATCACAAAGCGGCCCATTAGAATATCATTAAAATAATTCCCGCCTACGGAAATTCGAATGGTTGGGGGGTGGGGAGGGGCGAGGCCATGGCAAGTTTTCGCAAGTTATTACACATGCACCTGAAATGAGTTTGCATATATATGCTGCCTGGGAAACACTGGACTATGGTATAAATAAATTCAACTGTATAACAGTTTCACTGCAATTCATGTTATAATGTTAGAATTAAATAATGAATGAATTAATTAATTAATAAATAATACATGTGCACTTATCTGTACATAATGCAGTTATTTTTAAGCGGTTGTTGACTTTAAGCGTGATTTAGCCAAAAAAAAAAAAAAACAACAATAACGTTACCACTCTAATATGTCTTGCAATATCCGTGCGTGCAAAGGTTCTGCGCGATCCTCTTGTTCAATATTCTCTGGGTCTGAATCCGGCTCAGATTGATATGGCAATATTGACGCCATCCTTAACTAAACTTGCTGCTTTGGCAAGGGGCGGGGCAGTACTGAAACACCGTCTAAGCTGTTCGCCAATTACAACCAACGCACTGGGATAGCTAACCAATCACACCACATTTCGTTTTTCGGAAGGCGGGCGTTCATCTAACCCGGAACTAATCGAGCCGTTTGTGCCAGACTGGGGATAAAGGTATTGTAATAATGTAAATTATGTATAAAATTATGCGTTTTTCGAACCACCAAGCATGAGAGCATGTTCTAGTACACACCCAAAACAAATTCAAGACATTGTAAAAGAGCATAATAGGACCCCTTTAAAGTGTTGTAAGCGTTCTTTTCAGTGTGTTGCTGTGTCTTGGGTGGTTATTGGTAGTTACTACTAGTGATCAATCAATATATCATATCAGTTGACCATTACCGATATTTTTAAGATCGTTGGGTATCGTTTTTTTTTTTTTTTTCGATACCGGTGCCAAATCGATACTATTAAAACGATTCCGGTGCCTAAATGGTGCCTGAACCGATACTTATTAAAGAATATAGAAAGAATAGAGAATGCTAGTGTTAGAGGCTCTTTTTCTTTATAAATAAAACAAGTAGTTAGAATAGAAATAGAATAGAGAGTGCAAATGTTAGAGGATCAAGTTTTTGAATAAAAAAAAAACAAGCAGATCAAATATGAAATAGCATTAGAATTGAGAGTGTTAGAGTTAGAGGGTCAAATGAAGATGAAAGAGATGTGTTTTCAGCCATTTCTTGAAAATATTAAGGACTTGGATTGAGCTGGGGAGGTCATTCCACCAGGAGGGAACAGTTAATGTAGTCCATGAAAATGATATGTTGAATGCAAAATGTTTCAATACAAGCATTTCAGTCAAATGCAATTTATGCAATATTTCAAACCTTTAACCCACTTGGGAAAATCAACCCATGGCAACAGTTTAAAAGTAGCTCAATTCTGTGGAAAAAATGCGGACTTGGCAAGCCTGCATCCAACAAGAGCTGCAGGAGTCAGCTTTGACTAATCACAGGTCGAGAATAAGGAGAGATGACTGACAAGACCATGCTGGAGTATTTGCTGCTCAACAGA
>NW_015554105.1:713415-722790 GCF_001515605.1 Sinocyclocheilus anshuiensis | reverse complement strand
TATGGAACATATTTTCTGCCTCATTCTGTGACAAGAAGCCTATCAGATCACAAAAGGAAGCATTTGACTGGTATTTTGGAGTAAAACGGTTATAATGTTCTCTTTTGTTGGACAACAGGTTTAGAAATGTGAATACAAGGGAGGTTTAGCTTTAGGCATTTTAATTCAAGCATGTTTAGCTTAGTTAACGAAAGGCTACCTGCTGCAATAAGAGCAAGTGTAATTACTGCATTCACGCGCTCCTCGGATGCTCTCATTTCCCGAGTTGTGCTTTTAAATCGGAATGTGAAAACAACATGGACACTCTCGTTACTACAAAGATGTGTTGGATTTGTATTATTAGAGCTTTCTGACTTGAGTTCACGTGCATTTTCTCAGTCGGGAAATTATTTTTCACATGCGGTGCCAGTGATGATGCTTCTTACGTCCATTTCGGAGAACTGGAGGAAATATTTCAATCGATCGCTCAGGCATGGCACCGAAATGAGGCACCGAAATCTGCGTTCTGATTCGGTTCTAGTACATACCGGTTACATAGGTACCGGTGCTGTATTGGTACCGGGTTTCGGTACCCAACCCTAATGCTCACAGAATTTTTACACGTACACTAGGGTTCGTGTACAGTGCGCGTGATATAAATTTTGTCATCGTCACAGTATATGCTTACTGTACAGCCCGATTTTTCCAACTGCATATACTCTGCACACTCAGCTTGTACATGCAACAATTTTTATTTTTTTTTGCACTACTTAGTTGTTCCACAACGTGCTAACACTGGCCCTGCCATTTGCGTCACAGCTGAAAAAGAAACTGAAGATTTACTATCTTGGTCTTAAACCCTGCTTCTGGAGACCCAATGTCTGGCACAGTTTATTTCCAACCTGCTATAACATACCTGCCTGTGATTTTTCAAGTGGTCCCAAAGACACTGATTAGCTGGTTCAGGTGTGTTTAATGAGGGTTGGAGCTAAACTTTGCGGCAGTGCTGCATCCAAATATATAGTAGGTGAAAACAGTATGTGAAAAGAATAGCATGTCCAAATTCACTGTATTCAAAAAACAGTAGGTGAAAAGTTCCCGGATGACCTTCCGAGATTCTAAAGTGCGCATCCAGTGGACACTGTACTATCCCATGAGGCCACGGGAGAGGATTTATGAATGGCAGTGAAATGGTGCAACTGACGCTGTTAAATCACATGACAGTAACAACATGGCAGATGTAATATGTCCAAATTCATTCATACTTCCCAAATTCATACTATATAGAACATACTTTTAAAGGTCGCCAATTAAGTTTTAACCCAAACCTAGCACCTACTAGACGGTAAGCGATTTCAGACAGAACTTGGGTCTCCAGGAGTAGGGTTAAAGGCCTCTGGATTAAATAGGCTGATCACATATTTCACTTTATATGGACCACCCTGCTCCCTAAGATTTTGGCATCGGCCATCAGAAAAAGCTATACTGGTCGACCACCAGACCGATTCAAAGTCTATTCCCAAAACTGATAATCTAGTCTCTAAATATGGCTCAGGTCAATCCATCAATGTACCTCTATGGAGGTCCACCAGACAAAAACTGTGTAATATTTCTGGTTAGGGGTTTGTTAAGGTCACTAACCCTAAATATGAGTAATAGTAATACTGATGGCTGACTTAGGGTGTATTCACACCAGGAAAGTCCGCTAGTTCACTTGCTTTGGTCCGGACCAAATACAATGTTGTTTTTTTTTTTGTTTGGTGTGGTTCGCTTTCACACTGCCCTTTTTGCAAGTGAACCAGAAATTGCAAAACAAAACTACACGTGTGCTAAAGGTCATCCATTCATTGGACAGAAATTCTCAAGCGTACCAGAGTTCATTTAGAACCGGACCGAGACCACCTCTTCAGCTGGGTCTCGGTGTGGTTGTTTGGTCTGCACACGAGTGAGATTGCTGTATTCACACCTGCCCAAATGATCTGCACCAAGGGGGGAAGCGAACTTGAGTTCAATTCAATCGAACCAAACAAGACAGGTGTGAATACACCCTTAGTAAACACCACTGATTAAAGACACAAAGCAAACAAAATGAAGGCTTTTGTCTACAACGACAGTTATTTTTAGAGTATAATCTATGATGATCCAATTATCCAAAAAAGAAAGCAACAGCTGTTACTGAAATATGTCATCACAAGAGAGCAAAGCACAATCGTGCACAGCTTCAGAGACTGTGATCCAAACCGAGCGTACCGAATATCAGCTCAGCCAAACACAAGCAGCAAGAGTTCAGTCATGCTGGCTAAAAATGGATGGAGCCCAACTGGCAGACGCTCCGTCTGGATGCAGCGAGCTGATTGGTCAGACAGGATTACCTCACCATGTATCAAAGTAAAATGCTAAATTGTTGAAATTCCATTATAGAACTACTCAGGTGCAAAAACATCAGGAACATATGTGTAAAATAACATTAAGGCAACAAACAATACATCACCGTAAATGACTTAAGTGAGAACATTTGAGTGGCAAAGTGAGCCAAACCACAGCATTATGACTAATAAGTATGACAGTTTTAAACCGAAGAACATGCCTGAGCAGAGGATTTCAGAAACACAGATGAAGACATCAAGCCCCAGGCTACATTGGTACTTTAATTATAAAACATATCTTTAAAATTATTATTGTGGCCCAATGGTCCAAAGGTACAGTAACCTTCAATGCTCCAAGGTGTGACTGGGCAGAACTTTAAGGTTTAACATAATTTCTGTAACAATTAAATAGTAATATAATTACTAGAATAAAAAAAAAAATAGTTGTGGCCCTGGATGCTAGATGCTAAATGCTAACAGACATCCATTCATGCTAAAATACACAAATTAGTACAAGTACGTCACACCTCTGGGAATAGTAACTTGTTTTAAGCAGTTTTTTAACTCACTTTTAAGTTTAAAATATGTAATTTCCAGGCCTACATTGGTAGGACTGTCTCTAAAGATGGCCTCTGCTACATATGAGTGTATTACAGACAGAAGAAAAGAAAAAATAAACTGTAGCTCACTGTCATAATTACCATTGAGCATGAGTAGGCTGTCAGTGCCTGGGTGGGGGCATCCCACACGGCCTGAACATGAGAGAGGGAGACAGAGAGAGAGAGCAGTATGAAACATACAGCCACATGCCAGTGTTACAAAACCTACAAAGCTGCCTATGTAGGGAGCATTTGTAAGCATCTAGATCCCAGATTGCACTGCTACAAGCTCACTGGAACAGACCAGCTAACAACCTTTGCATTTCTGGTAGCGTTTTATTAAACATCATATCATTGGCTTAGCAACATGTTAATTGAATCACTTTCAGAACGGCTTTTTTTCCAACTAATGAATGATAAAAACACCAATCAGAATCAAGCAATCAGAATCCCCCAGAATTAAAAGATACTGAGCATTTAAAGCTGTAAACGACAAAACTGCAGTGTGTGCTTATAATAAACAGAATGAGGTTGTGTGCTGATATGGATGCTAATATAGTTATTGTTATAGTTATAATTTACATAAACAGGCCTTAAGAAGTTCTATTTCCATTGGGATTCTGCCTGATAAAGCAGAGGACAACAAAGAGACTCAGTGGGTTTTGAAAGGGAACCCTTGTCCCTCATGAGGAATGTTTCTAGAAATGATGAACTAGCTTTGCTGTGTTACTAGGTCACCCTTACGTCTGACCCCGGTCACATGACACATGCAAACACAGAGCGTCAAATCTCTGAAGCTCTGTCACATAACACATCCCAGTTAGAACCGTGAGCACTTAAGACATAGAAAAATTCACTTTGCATCTGTGTTTGTCAGGGGCTCTGTAACAAGGGGGATGGTTAGGATGAAGGGCCCAGCCAGAGCGAGGGGCCCCGTCAGATAGAGGGAAGGGCAAATATAAATGTTTGGTTTTCTGTGATGCATTACACATTGTTGTTGCAAATTCTGCTGATTTGTCACCCATAGATTAGATTTTGTTGAAATTGCAAGGGCTGCAGGGCTTAATTTTTTTTTTTTTTTTGTATGCTAAATATAAATTCTCTTTTTTTTCTGTTTGATTTTGGGGTCAAATGTGAAAACCTGCACATGCTGTCCTGAGATTTATCCATAATCTTGTCTGACAGATTTTTTAGAAATCATCCAGGTACACAGAGAATCAGCTGTAATTCTTCCAAGTCCTCTTAACACACACAAACACACACACACACACACACACACACACACACACACCATCTGTTGTCCGATTATTAAACGTGGACGCTCCTAGAGACATTACAATGTTTCACAGAGCTCCTGTCGTCTATCCACAGTGAATCAAACTATTGTTTCATTTCATCTGCTTTTTTGATTACACACAACAGCATCACAAGCCAAGTCTGCCAAGTGTTTAATATTTCAACAGCATTGTGTTGTTTTGAGTGCTTTAGCTGGTGTCAGCACATTCCCTGATGCCGGCAAACACAAAAACACACACACACACACACACACACACACACACACCATCTGTTGTCCGATTATTAAACGTGGACGCTCCTAGAGACATTACAATGTTTCACAGAGCTCCTGTCGTCTATCCACAGTGAATCAAACTATTGTTTCATTTCATCTGCTTTTTTGATTACACACAACAGCATCACAAGCCAAGTCTGCCAAGTGTTTAATATTTCAACAGCATTGTGTTGTTTTGAGTGCTTTAGCTGGTGTCAGCACATTCCCTGATGCCGGCAACCGCTCGTGACGACCCATTAACCGAGCCGTCGTTTATTAAGCAGGTTTCTTAGGAGTGGTTCGCTCAGGACATCTCCCATGATCTGTTCGATTAAGCGCACGACAGCATGTTTGAAAAGCTAAAGCACAGGTAGCTTAGCTAATAAAACATTTAGATCATAATCTGGTTGTTTTGTACTATTAACCCCATAATTTACAGATTAAAGTCAACATGAAATGTCATTAGAAAGTTATATTACTTCCATACTTCCTGACTGAAACAGAATATTCCAGAGCATCCCGGTCTTTCCAAATTATACAATTTTTATTATATATTGTTATTTGCTGTTATTGCTGTAACCTTTATTACATTAACAGTAACCAGCATTAAATTATAGTGTCAACTGAGGCAATAATTTAGAACGGCTGCATTATAAATCATGCACGATCAAGTGTTAACATAAATAAGGTTTCATGTTGACTTTAAAGCAGGGCCTGTGTAAACCATAGAGACCCTCACTCACTCTCCTGTCCTTTATCTGTCAAACACAGGATGGCAGAGTGTGTCCTGCGCTAAATATAGGCCGTACCCACACCCTTCCCTCTCCCTCTCCCTCTCTCTCTCTCTCGGTCTCTGCAGTAGGTGCCGCCCCATGTGTCTGGTCCATCTGCTCCAGCAGGCTGAGCGAGAAGCTCCAGTGAGAGAAGCAGACAGAGAGTGAGTGTAGCGCAGTGCCACACCCTGATCACAGCACCACACGCACCTCTCTGCCCTCCTATGACACAGAGACACACCGCTCAACACAAAAACAGCTCCCACTGAACGATACTTGGGTTTAAATAAAGCAAAAGGCCACGACAGACAGTGCATTACAGTGATTTTACCATGGAGCATACTGTAGGGCTGCACGATTATGACAAAAATCATAATGGTTTCTAATTTAAATAAAAAAGCAAAAAAATATGCATATTATAATGTTATATTAAAACTAGAATTAAAACCCTTAAAACATAACCTGTAGAAAAAAAAAACACATCTTAAGCATGCAGAATAACATAAGTGGAATTTGAACGATTACGTAATTGTGGCATCCGTAATTGTAATCGTGCTTTGAAATTTGATTAATTGTGCAGCCCTAGAGCATGGAGTACTTGAAACCTTCAACATAAAATGCTAAGGGACTTGATCGTATCCACTGAGAATTCACTTAATGGGGAAAAGTGGGTGTAAGATAACAAAATATACGGAGGAGGTTGAAGGGAAGGGCTGGAAACTACGCGAGATTTGTGATGAAGGAAAAGTCATTTCAGAGGCCTAGCAAAGAAGTGCACTAAAGTGTATTGAATGTGCACTTGTAGAATATTTTATAAAAGTATATTTAAAAAAAAAACTGTATGCATAGATAATATAATTAATGAAATAAAAGCCCATTAAAATGTACTTGAAGAGAGACACTTTCATGACTGTTTAACACACTTAAGCACACTTTTAAAATGTGCACTTTGAAATAAAGTACATTTTAAATCATTATGTTTCAAGAATCTTTTGTTGTGCTTTAAAGAAGTACACTTGTTTTGATGTGTTGACTAACATACCAAAGCACATGTAAAGTAATTGATTATAATTTAATCGTTGTGTTATTTTACATACATTTAAAGTTATAAAATATATTAAATGTAGTCAATTGCAACCGGAGCATTACAAATGTGTAATTATAAATATATTTAAATATATGACACACAAGTATCAATAAAAATTACACTAAAGTAAATTTTAGTTTAGCATAAATGCTTGTCAGTACATTCAGCACTTCACTTTAACCATATTTCAAAGACAATAGAAGTATTTATGAAATTACATATAAAGATGTACTTAAGTCTTACTTCACGGGGTCAAAAAGTTCACCTAATTGCATTTAATATAAATTTAAACAACAATTAACATGCAATTGTGTGTCGGAAAACATTACATTCAGTTCATACTTAAGTCTATTTTTAAAGTCTATTATTTTTGTAATAAGTACTTTTTTTTAATATATGCTAAAGTGTACTTTTTCCACAAGAGTTCAATCTTGATTAAATATTTGAAAGATATTTGGAGTAATGATATGTTGAATACTGCACAATAAGTAGGGAACAAAATAAAACTGTGATTTCATACTGACATTCACCATGGCAAACTCACTATTTCACACAGCCACAGGTAGCTTATTGCTTAAGTTAGATTAATTTATGAATAAAGAACTGTTACAAGACAAAAAATGAAAGATGCAACACGTTTGTGCATTATTATGTTAATTTAAAGGTGCACTAAGCGATTTTTGAAAAACGCTTTTGACCACAGTGTCGGTCCCAAAACACACTCGCAGCCAATCAGCAGTAAGGGGCGTGTCTAGTAATGATCGGGAGAAGAGAGCACTCAGTGAGTGCACAGGACGGATATCAGCAGATCGACTATAGATAGCGAGAGATGGCAGATAAAAAAATAGGAACATTTCAGAGGAACAAAACATTAAAAAGAAGGGTTACGATCAGGCAAGAGGTAGGACCCGTGTAAATATTGGTGCAGCTTTCCAGCGGTGGAGAAGCTCATGGAGCGGGAAGGCCTGGAATCAGACGCCGAGGTTGCTTTGTTTCTTCTTGATAGGTGAGTTGTGTTGATCTTGCTTTGTTTCACAAAACTTATCTGTGTTGGCTTTTGCTTGAATATGCTACGGTCGGCAAGCATAGCAGATTCTGCCATCGTCGCTGCCAGGATTGTGTACGTATGTGTGGGGCGGAGTTATCAAAATAAGGGCGAGGTCCTGTTGGGGTATGGGCGTGTTTGTTTTGCTGCTTTTAAATATCAACATCATTTGGCAAATATCGCTTAGTGCACCTTTAACTACTGTGTGTTCACAGGTGTGTGCACACTGGCTATTTTACAACCTCTATGAATGTCATCTGATCAGATTTTAGAGCCCAAATATCTGTTTTATAACCCCACTTTTAGATATATAGAAACATCTAGAACCAACAGTGGCCGTCGCAAAGCTCAACACAGCCTTCTCAATTATACCCTTTTTATTTCCATCAATCAAAAAGTAAAGAAAATAAGCTAAATCATAACATGAGCCATATATCGTGAAATCGGTCCTCAACTTCCGTACTGAACATGTATTCTGTCTTTAAAAGCCTTATGAGACTCTCATGGCGACAGGAAATGGATCTTACCCTTCAGAGGGTCCTGCTCCGCCCTCATGATGTCGATCAGGGAGCTCTCCAACGAGTGCATGTTCAAGCTGTCATACATCCTGGAGCGATCCTGAGGAAGAGAGAGTTGAGGAACGTGTCAGTATGTGCGGTACAGAATTATGGGATTGCATGCAGCACACTAATGCAAGCAGGCACACCAGAACGCAGGGAATGTGGGCTGCCAGTACGCAGGTCACCTCTGAATCCCTGAATACTGCGGCAGACTGAATGCTGGTATGGCCGCTGGAATGTTGTTTGTAGAGCTGTCACGAATGGAATTAACCAGGGTGCTTTGTTAGGTTTAGTGTATTTTGGACCGAAGGTTCAGCCAAACTAGTCTCGGCGCGTGGCTGTTTTTAGGCAGAACGAAACCAGCGTATGTGTGGCAGATTTGTGTGTGTTGCTTGTTTTTGTTTTTCAGCTGCATTACCACAATATCCCTCTTCTATTCTGCAGATTCGGCATCCCATCTCCCGGTCACAACATCACAACACCTGCCTGACAACATGCCACAAGATATCTGCGTCATTACCGCAATGAGCCCAAGAAGGAATGTGAACATAAACACAGCTCTCCGCCACCCACTGGCCCTCACGGACCTGTGTGTGTACATCACAGGAAACACACGCTCACACACACTTCAGGCTCAACACAGGAGACCCTCATTATGAACACACTTCTGAAAAAGAAATGGACTTTGCATTGAATGTGCACTTGTAGTGTACTTACAGATAATATTAATAAAAGGCTGCTTGTGTGTACTTAAAGAGCACTCTTTCATGGCTAAGTGCCTTATAGACTTTGTAAAAGTGCACTTGTGATATCAAATTTAAAGTTTTAAAGTATATTTCCAAAAATTATCATCTTAAATTTAACAATTTAACTGTTGTACACTTATTTTGATGTGCTGGCTAACATACTAAAACATATGTAAAGTACTTGATTATACTAGCAGTTTGTCGTTCAAATTTTAAATGTACTAAATTGCAACAGTGTCCGAAAACATTACATTCAGTTCACACTTAAGTATATAATTTCCATAATAAATACAGTCATTCTAATGGAAAATACATATTATATATATAACATATATATATACATAATATATATAAAACACTCTGTGTTGAGACCAAACAAGCATGAAAGCACCTTGACAAAATTATTAGGTCTGAAGACGTGCACTTTGGTGTTGGGTGAGAAAATGGACATGTTATATGTTCGGAATACCATACTGCTCCAACAATGTGTAGTATGAATAACAAAACTATCAAAATTAGATTAAAAATGCACAAAAAAGGTTTTATACACTCTTAAAATAAAAGGTTCTTTTTTGAAAGCAACGGTTTCATGAAGAACCTTTAATATCCATGAAATATTTACATTGCAGAAAAGATTCTTTAGAGTGGAAAAAAGTTTATATATATATATA
>NW_015554105.1:679846-713168 GCF_001515605.1 Sinocyclocheilus anshuiensis | reverse complement strand
AAAAAAAGAAAAAAAAAAAACAAGCACGCAGCCATCTTTATAATTCTGTCTTTGAACTTGAACTTGAACTGTTACTGCGGTGACTACAGCATCACGGTTGAAGAGTAATCAGCTGGTGGTGAAGTAGATTCACTTATTGTAGAGTTAACGAAAGTTATTTAATATTCGAGGCAGATGTCATAACAAATGTCAGTAGATTTTAAAACGAGCGGTTCATTCACAAATTTGTACGCCTTTACTTTTACGCTGTGGAAATACTAACAGAAGACAGAAGACGACGAGTGCAGCGCTGAAAAGGGGCGGAGCTACATGAGGTCTATAGGCTACAGTCTAATATGTGCTACAGCTATAGCCTTGCTGACAGATAACTGTATACTTATGATGGACGCCATTTGCAAAGCACAAAGGGAGCAAGTGTTGACTGCATCACACTCAGATGCTTCCAATTGGCCCTGTCACGGCCATCTGCCTCCCACAGTTAAAGCAGGAGCTTATATCATTCCTGTGCCGCTTTCAGCATCCAGTCGTATTCACAGGCCCTCACAGCGGAGCTTACAGACAGCGCGAGGCTGCAAGAAGCTAAATATAGTTTTAGCAGCAACATTGCCAGAAATAGTGTCTGAAAAGCAGCTCAGTCCTCCAGTGAAGAACACGAGGCCTGAAGACTCTTGATCCGAGAGTTTGGGGTTTATGCTACCATTCAATACCAAATCCGAAATGTTTATTAAAACATTTATAAGCTCACCTTTTTATAACCTCTTGTTCCTCCATTTCAAAGAGGTTTTAATTATAGTCAAAACCAGTCTGGTTCAAGACTGAGGCCACATGTTCCTGAGTTCTTTAAAAGACCAAGACCATGAAAATAGGGTCTTGGAGTCAGTCTCCATATTTTCATGAACTCAGGAGCATGTGGAGTCAGATTCCATCCTGTTCTGGTCTCGGCACTGATTCAAACACATCTCGACTACAACACTCTCATTCACATCCGAATCTGAAAGTTCAAAACATTGCTTGTTAAATTGAATGAACTCTCTGTAACAACATTGTATCTCTGTCCTTTTTTCCTTCCTCTGTGTTGTTTCTCTTGTCAGAACATGACGCATTTGATCTCTGGAACGCGGAGAAGGAAGGAGAAGACAGGAGGAGAGAGGAGAGGCTGTGGAATGTGAGGAATTCCAAACGGAACCCTGTTTAAGGAAATGAACAATGCAGTAGACACTAGTAGAGTCGGACCTGTTTCCTGAGAGAGGAGAAAAGAAAGTGATGAAGGCCAGACCGCATGCATCTCAGGTTCCTCGTTTCAGTTCTGTTAGGCTTGGCATTAAAGGAATTAGCTGTGACGTGCCAAACACTGATCTGCTCCAAAATGAAGTACAAACAAACAATGTCATTTTGTACTTCAGTCCTTAGATCATACCAATATTGCCAACCACAGCTCTTGACGACAGAAAGGCAAAGCAGGTCAAAACAAAGCAGGTTTAACCCAAGAGTATCTATGGGGATCTATAGCCATTAGCACACAGGGCCTGAATAAGATTTGCCATCCTTACTCTCTACTGTCACTAAAAGTACCAGTATATGGTACCATGTCGATACTAACATGAAAAGTAACAATAGCAGTGGAGGTTTTAAGCTGAAGCGAGAGGATGAACAGCCAGCTACAGGTGCCACAGGCGGGGAGTTTCCGCGTACACTTCAGTGATTCACGTGTAAATGACCTGCTGTTTCATTCCATCTCCAAAACAATGACAAAAATGTGTTACTCTTGCCTCCTTTCTCTGTCAGCCTCTCACACCCTCACAGTTTCTCACGTTCAGCTTGGAAGTGAGAAACTTTCAGACTCTCATGATCTAAAATGTAAGCAATATATTGAATATTATTTACTAGATATTTGTAAATTTTTAATTTTTGAAAAAATTTTTTGGTAATATAAAACATTGTGAATATCGCAATTTATTTTCCTTTATTTGACCATCATTTTGCGACCTATGATAGTGAGAGTATTTTAAAGGCACAATACCGACAACTCCCATGATTCCACACTCAGTCACGGCGACATCAAACTATGCCTTTATCTATTTGTATATTTTGAATACGCGCCCTCTAGCAGCGAAAATGACATATTGTGCCTTTAACATCTTGGCTATTTTAATTTCAATTTTAGTAGCAAAAATGGTTCAAACTGTTGATTCAAATAATCACTTTGTTGGCACCATCACTCAAAAATGTTCACAGAAGTGTCACAATTTACATGTAAAAAAAAACATTCCTGGATTATTTTTAGCTAGAGTTTTATGTATTTTACTTCTTGCATTAAACATTTTAAAAACTGTACTTTTAAATTGCTACAGTAGTTTGGTTGAAATGATTGTTCCTCCAATATATACACTACTGTTCAAAAGTTTGGGGTCGGTAAGATTTTAATGTTTTTTAAAAAAATCTCTTATGCTCATCAAGACTGCATTTATTTGATCAAACAATAAAACTGTGAAATATTATTACCATTTAACATAACTGTTTTCTATGTGAATATATGTTAAAATGTAATTTATTTCTGTGATCAAAGCTGTATTTTCAGCATCATTATTCCAGTCTTCAGTGTCACGTGATCTTCAGAAATCATTCTAATATGCTGATTTGCTGCTCAAGAAATGTTTCTGATTATTATCAATGTTGAAAACAGTTGTGCTGCTTCATATTTTTTAGAAAACTGTGATATATATATATTTTTTTTCAGCAATATTTCATGAAAGTTGATAGAAAGGTCAAAAGAACAGCATTTATATAAAATATAAGTGTGTTTACGGTCACTTTTGATCAATTGAATGCATCCTTGCTGAATAGAAGTATTAATTTATTTCAGAAAAAAAAAAAAAAAATCATACCTACCCCAAACTTTTGAATGGGTAGTGCATACATACATTTTTATATTTTTAAACCCATTTCAGAGCAAATATATACCTCACCATCCCAGTGCCAGGAGATCTTAGAAAATCAATAAACACAGGTTGATGGCCATTGAGTTCTGACTGTGAGAAAATGCCCGAGCCAAACAATAATGAAGGGAGAGGACAGGTTCCTCCAGGATGAAACCGCTGAAACCCTTGATGACCTCACTGTGAGTCATCTTTGTCTTCAGATCCTGTAGAAGATCCTGAACGGCCTCTTGATCAACAGTGAAGCTCAACAACCATGCACAGAGTGAGTGAGTGAGTGAGTACACACACACAACACGTCCGATGCAGATGTATACTGACCAGCAATTAAATAATAGCATGGACCCTGCTGCATGGGCCGCCCATCCCTACCCAAATACCTCAAAGCTCATCCCAGCGCCCGCACATACCTGCAGCGGCAGCAGCGTGTTGCTGTTGTTGTCGGTACGGTACATGTTTTCTTCGATCCAGGATTTAGGTCCCAGAGAGCCGGCGGAGCGGGGAAACTTGGGCGGGGCGATGACGTTGCTGGAGAAGGGTTTCTTCATGGGAGAGATCTGGTTGACCGAGCCGGGCACACCCATGCCGCCCCCGCGCCGATGGTCTCTGCCCCAGGACACCCCTCCAGAGGGCCAGCCGCTGCCCTGATGGCTGCCCCACGGCGACTGCTTCATCATGGGCTACAGACAGATGGAAAGTATAGTCAGGTACAAAACAAAAAGTACTTTTACACAAGTACACTTTTCAAATCAGCAATAAAATCTGACATGAATGAGTGGTATCATAAATGTTTCTTTCCCTCAAATTACGTTAATAAGCTGTATATTTCAGGTTGATATACCGTAGACAGTAAGCATGTGGTGTTGGAGAAAGAGCATTTTATTGAACAAAAATCTGCCTAGTTAAGTGCGAAGTTGTGCTTAATTGTATTGAGCGTGCACTTTATTGCATAAATGTGTTAAAGGTTAATTTCATCATCTATTTGGAGTACACTAGCATACAGATTACCTCAATGCTAACAGAAACTAAAAGCTACAAATATAACCTGTGTGTGGGAATCTGAATGAGACTGACTGGCGTAATCGCCCGTATGCCTGTGTGTGTTGCTTTGAACGTGGCCAGGCTTTGCCTTGCTGTACAAGTAAGAAGATTTAAAGCTTTACATCTTATACTCCACATCTCGTGAACACAGTGGCAACAACACACACTCTCTTGATCCTAGAACATTAGGCAAAAACACACAAAGCGTACAGTGACGAACAGACAAACACATTTTCAGTATCAGCATGTGTTGTCACTGCATTGTGTGCACAACTCTCCCCAAATAAGTTTCGCACCCATCTCCGTAATGTCTTTGTGTGTAATTGGGTAATGGCCTGCGTGTGTGTGTGTGTGTGTGTATGTGACTGTGCACACATAGAATCTGGTTGAGTGTTTAAGGGATAGTGAGAGATAATTACCGTTGATGGCGTCTAGACACTGGAGAGATGGTGTAGAGTACTATGTGGCAAGAAGTAAACCACATACAGTGGGTATAGAAAAGAGTCACCCCCCTTTAAAATAATCACATTGTGTTGCTTTTCAGCCTGAAATGAAGACGGACTCAGTTTTTGTTTTATACAGCTGTATTTACTATGTCAGAAAAAAATAAAATAAATAAATAAATAAAAAAACAGAATCACTGAGTTGTAAAAAGGATCACCCCCTCCTAAAAATTACTTGTAAACTCAATCAGGTGTAGCTCATCATCTTCTCAATGGCACACAGAGCCATCTGACTTTCAACTACGATCAGCTGTGCTCATTTTGATCACTTTGAAGAGCTTTCCTGCAGCATTTCAGTCCTTGGTAGTGCAACTGAAGCAAACAATCAGCTATGGGTGACAAGGCACTGTCAGAAGATCTCTGGGATATAGTTGTGGACAGGCACAAGTCAGGAGATGGAGACAAAAACATCTAAAAGGCTTTATCAATGCTTAATTAATTAATTTAATTAATACAGAAATCATTAATTGTCTTTGATTTAGACAATTAAAGAAGTCTCTTATGCTCACTAAGGCTGACTTTATTTGATCAAATGTACAGTAAAAACAGTAATATTGTCAAATATTATTACATTTTCAAATAGCTGTTTTCTATGTGAATATCTGTTAAAATGTAATTTATTTCTGTGATCAAAGCTGAATTTTCAGCATCATTACTCCAGTCTTCAGTGTCACATGATCCTTCAGAAATCATTCTCATATACTGATTTGATGCTCAAGAAACATTTCTGATTATTATCACTGTTGAAAACAGTGGTGCTGCTTCATATTTTTTGTGCATTCCTTTTCAGGATTCTTTAACCAATAGAACAGCATTTATTTTGAAACAGAATTCTTCTGTAACATTGCAAATGTCTTTACTGTCACATTTGATCAATTTAAGGCATCCTTACTAAAAGTATGAATTTCTTTGAAAAAATAAAAATAAAAAATCTTACCACAATGATAACATACATTTTCCGTAACTCATAGTGTGATATAAGATCATGGTCATACCTCTCACACCTACCACACACACACACACACGATTCTGGACACCTGAATGAAGGGTGTCTTCAGCTTAGCCCTAATATCATGCTAAAAGACATTCACTCTTAACAGCTGTTACACCAGCATGACTTCACATGTAGGAATATCACTGTGACATATAGGGCCACTCCTAAAATCATGTGACCGTCCCCCCTCCGCCTCTACCCCACCCCCACAAGACCAGACACACACACAGACACTGAGGCCTACCATAATTCACCACCACCAGATACGAAGATATTGCCTCTGTAACATCAAATACACTAGGTTCTGCACAATGCATATCACTCATAATGCATCTAGAACACTTCACTGTATGTGAGAAACAGACGCTAGACTGATTCAGATCAGTACCTTGTGTTTTGAGTCGATTCATCGAAAAAAAAACTGGCTAATAAGAGTCATTTATTTGTAAATCTGATTATATTGCGTGTTTGCTGTTGCTTGCCAGGGAAGACAACGCAATAAAAAAGCATTCTGTGTATTTGCTGTTTTTATTTATTTATTTTTGCAGCACCTCATCTTATATCAAGTTCAAATCAGACTGCAAACGCACAACATTGATCTAATAAATTATAATTTATTTTGTGCTAGTGTAGATTCGGTAGCTATGCAATGAACACTGTTATACATTTTTAAATATGCAAATATAATATCAAAGAAATGCTGAAAAGCAAAGGAATAGCATTCACCAAAATGGCCACCATGCCATATTAGTGAAATGCCTGTGCAAACTGCAGATTACAGTAATAACAGCTTTTTCTAAAACTGCTGCAGTTTAGCAGGGTGTTGACATCTCCGGCCTCTAAGCCCTCAATAGGAGATTTCACTGAATGCCCTAGAGGTCAAGACATCCCTGGAATGTCACGTGAAGCCCTTGAACGATATTACCACGGCCCGTGTCCGCTTTCAGAAACAAACATGGCTGTGTGGAAAAACATACTACTATTTTCTGCACTATGCGGTGTGAACGCAGATAACCAGCTACATTTGCGCAAAACTGTTTCGTATAATAACCAGTGCAAGCTGTTCAGAATACCGTATCCCACAATGCACTGAACTCGATCTGAGTGCATTTCCACTGACTTCTCTTTCTTGACTCACCAATTGATTGTACTACCACAAGTTATGACACAACACCAAATTGCATTAAAAAGCACCAAAATTATGAGATTACAACTGCCATTCACAATGTTTCATGTATGATGCTACAAATTTGAAACATTTACTGTTGCATAATGCATACTGTTGTCACATACTGGTGTTAATATGATTTTTGGACAGACTTTTCCTATGCTTACTAAAGCTGCATTTAATCAAATATATAGAATAACTGTAAATATTATCAGAATATTATTAGAATTTAAAATATTTAAAGGCCGCAACTGCGTCACGATGACAGTCCAACAGCCGCATTCTACAAAGGCTCCGTATCTGCACTAAGTATGTGCTTATTTTCTCAGTGAACACGTTATATATTGTGTTTGACTGAATGGGTTCTCTCACCTGGTGGTGGTGGTTGTAGTTGTTCCTCTGCTGCAGAAAGGCGCCCTGCTGCGGGGGAATCTGCGGGCTGACCGGGGACCGGCGGCTCTGCGGTGCCTGCGGGGGGACGTTGATCTGGGGGGGAAAGGGGCTGCTGAAGCCCTGCACTGGGCACGGGTTGGCCGAGAAGCTCTGGAAGAAGCCGGGGTTGATTGAGGAGGGGATGCCCGGGTAGTAGTTGTCAGGCTCGGTGGTGGGGATCTGGTTTATTGCGTTAGCGGAATTGGAGACGTGCGGAGGCGGTGAGCTCGTCTGCACGGACCACGGTGTTCCGAAGCCGGGCAGGGTGGGGGAAGCAGAGCCGCCGCCGCCCCCGGGGTTCTGCATCTCCGGGAAAGCGGCCGCGAGCATGTTACTGCCGCCGGTGCCGTTGTTGATGTGGTGGGCGCTCGGAGACTCCATCTGGGTCTTCACCTTGGACGATGGCGCATCGGTGTCCAGGCCCGTGGAGGAGGAGGAGTACGGCTGCTGCTGCGGCGGCTCAGCCTGCTGATGTATGTTTCGGTCGTGCTGAAGGTCACCGGCTGTCTGTGCGTGACCTACAGCGGAGAAACGGCTCAGGTCGTTGTCGGAGGCGCTGCTCTGCTCGCTGGACTGAGAAGCTGTCAACCCCGCAGGCTCATCCTGCATGTTGCGCGGATGTGACGGGAAAAGAGGGGACACCGGAGGCGAGCTGCTGGGGCGCACCGGAGACGGGCTGGAGTAGGGTGTGAACGCACCTCCGCCGAACAGTGCGGCGCTGCTGCTGCTGATGATGTTCGCTGTCTGCAACAAGCCGAACCCGTAATCACCCATTTAATTGCGTCAAAACAGCGCAGCTCTCGTATTCCCAGGCCTGGCCAAGAACAATAAGAGAGGCACTGTGTCCTATAACTTCCTAAAGCCTGTTTGGAGCGAGAGAGGAGGAGCTTTCGGTCGAGTCGGTCTCATTTTTGCATAATGCATGCGCGACCCGCCTCCCTCACAGCCGCAGAGAGAGCCGCAATGTGCGCGTCACATTCATTATTCAGGAGGCGCAGAAGAGCAGACCAGTCCGCCCGGTCTGAATGCTGCTGAGCTTTGACACTGTCGGAAAGATGGCAGCTGCTTGCTCAACTGCTCGTTCGGGTGTCTTCCAGTCTTTTCACCTTTAGCCTTTATAACCTTCCAAGGCCATATGGGTCATGCGTGGCTGTAATAAAATGAAATTATGCACGTTCATATATCAAATTGCTAGTGTTGGGAAGGTTACTTTGGGAATGTAATAGGTTACAGATTACAAGTTACCCTATTTAAAATGCAATAAGTAGTTACTTTTTGATTGCTTTTCTAAATTTCTAACAGATGTTTTAAACTGTTAATCATTTTGAAACATTTAAAGCAGGCAGGGTTACAGTAGTTTTTTGTCATTATTTTTTTAATGATTATTTTACTTTCTTTTATGTAAAGCACTTTGAATTACCATTGTGTACGAAATGTGCTATATAAATACACTTGCCTTGCCTTGATCACTGTCAGACTTTCAAAATCCTTCATTCTTGAATTAAGATTATAAAAATGTAATTTTAAAGCACAGCCACCACAGAATCAGACTTTAGCAGCACTTTTTACTTGAGATCGTTCTGAGGTAAAATACAGATTTAAAATCATAAGATATTGTTTAATAGTTATGATGCTGTTTTTGAAATCAAATCTTTGCATAGCTGTGACAGGAAACACCGGCATCTAACAATGTTGGAAAAAAAAACAGTTAATCTTAAAAAAAATAAAGCATATACATAAACCCAAAATAGGAAATTAAACAGTTATTTAATAAGCATGTATCCTATTCTGTGTCCTGAACTCCTGAAACATTGGTGTCTCATATTTTAGAGGAAAGAAATCAATCAAATCTGAATGTGTGTGAAAATATTCAGATGTAACCCCCTTTGTAATCTTTAACATTTTCATAAGTAACTGTAATTTAATAACACATTTCTTTCTCAGTAACTGTAACAGATTACAGTTACATTTATTTTGTAATTAAATTACATAATTTTGTTACATGTAACTAGTTACTCCCCAACACTGCATATTACACGGCAGATCTTCAGTGCCTGATAAAACATTTGGATTATGTTAGCACATGGCAGTGGAGCATATAGTGTAGTACAGTGCATAGTAGGGAGTGTATTCTATAAAATGTACTATATAATGCTGTTTATAAGTATTTAATAGCCTATTGTACAGTATGAATAGCATATAGTGTGGTATATTCTAATGTACTACATTATGTAATATACAGTCTAGTATGATCTGTGTAGTCCATTATGTACTGCACAGTTGTATATTATTTAATATATTGTGTAGTGTATACTTAATTGTGTTGTGTACACCATGCAGTGTAGTAAATTCTATATAATGTACTATACAGTCTAGATTACACCGTAGTATTCAGTACATAGTATGTAGTGTAGTGTATTCTATATAGCGCACTATGTAGTAAGCAGTTTATTATTTAATGCAATGTACAGTGTATACTTAACAGTGTAGTATATTCTATAGAATGTACTAAACAGTGTAGATTATACTGTAGTATTGAGTACATATTATGTAGTGTAGTATCTTCTCTGTAGTGCACTATACAGAATTCAGTTGTTTATTATTTAATACATTGTATAGTGTATACTTAACAGTGTAGTATATTCTATAGAATGTAGTATACAATCTAGATACTGGATATCTAGTAGTCAGTTCATAGAGTAGTAGGTTGTATAGTATACTGTATTCTATGTATTACACTATATAGTATGCAGTTGTTTATTATTATAGTGTAGTAGTGTATACTATATTGTGTAGTATATTCTATAGAATGTAATATACAATACTATATCAATATGTAGTGTACAATCTAAGTATACTATCTACTGTATTATTCAGTACATAGTATGTAGTGTAGTATATTCTCTGTAGTGCACTATACAGTATGCAGTTGTTTATTATTTAATACATTGTATAGTGTATACTTAACAGTGTAGTATATTCTATACAATGTAGTACACAATCTAGATACTGGATATCTATTAGTCAGTTCATACAGTAGTATAGTATAGTATATTCTGTGTTGTACACTATATAGTATGCAGTTGTTTACTATTATAGTGTAGTAGTGTATACTATATTGTGCAGTATAATATAATATACAATACTATATCAATATGTAGTGTAGTATATTCTATATAGTGCTTTACATAGTATACAGTCATTTATTTTTTATTTAGTATATTCTGTATAGTCTAGATTATTTTAAAGTGTTCAGAATATTGTAGTACAGTGTATAGTGTAGCTTTAATACGTAGTGTAGTGTAGTATATTCTATGTTGTTCATACTGTGATATTTAATATATTAAATAAGGTAAAATACATACATACATCTAGTTCCTAGGTTGTTGTTTAGTGTATATAGTGTACTAGAATTAGTATTTGGTTTATTGTGCAATGTATAAAACAAAGGGTAGTTTATTCTATATAGTGTACTATATGGTATATAGTCTAGAATATTCAGTATACTGTGGTAGTGTGCTATATAGTGTTCAGTCTAGTTCATACTGAAGTATTCCATAGGGTGTGATATAGAATCAAGTCTTGTATACTACCGTATACGGTGTTCTGTAAATTATCCTGTCTAGTGCACACTGAAGAATTAAGTATAGTGTGTGGTCTTTTGTATTTAGTGTAGTATATAGTGAAGTATTCAGTATATACTTTAGTGTAGTACATAGTACGAGTAGAATATTCTATATAGAATATTTCACAGAAACAAAAACATACCAAAAAGCCTTATGCTATTACCGTGTTTGTTTGGACTTTTTGGAAATACCATGGCAACATGTAAACCTCATGAGAACCTGTTTTGTGTAATCATTCAGTACCATGGTATAATACCACAGTACTCAATCTAATACAATCATTGTACTATGGCATCACCAAGGTACTTTTTTGTAGGAGTATATTGTTATAGCATTTAGTATATATATGTAGTTATAGAAAATGGTGTAGTACATACTGTAGTGTATACTTCAGTATGTACTGCTGTGTATGTAATACGAGTGAACAGAGATAATGACTATGTGATGTGCATCCTCAGTGCGCAGTGACGCTGGGTTCTAAAAATATCTAATTAAAATGCACCCGGGTGTCAAGGAGATGAATTCCTTATGCATGCTTAAACAGCATCCTCATGCTTCTAACGAGGGGACATTATTCTGTCCCTCTAGTCTTTGTCCACCTTTTAAAGCATCTGATCCCCTTTGACAGCTGGTCGTGTTTGTACCTCCCACGTCAAATGTGGCATTTGTTTTAACCACTTATACCCTTCATCCCCCCATTCTCTCTCTCTCTCTCATGATGGGCTCTGATCAATAATGAACGCTTTTACAGGATGTTTATGGAGGGGGCCGGTCTACCACTAATCACAATAATTAATTATGGTTATATTGCCATCAATATAAGCTCAATGGCCAACCAATTCCCTATCATAATTCCCATAAATGTCGTATTCCTCCATTGATTCAATCACACCGCAGCATCACTGAGGACAGATTAATTAATCATACAATCATTGATCTAAGCCCATCAGAGCTTCACCTCCATGCAGCAACTATTGTGACAGTTACAAATTAACCCACACATCACAATTGATCAAAGTCTACTCACTTTTGCCATTTGCATGCCTGTTGTTGCACACAGCATCATTATCCCTCAAGTTTTAAAAGACACATCCTGTAATATGTTAAGAGACTTGACGGGCTTCAATCACTGTGTGTGAGTGTGACATGACAAATGCATGATATGAGAAGAAGATGAAGAAAAGGTTGGTCCAACAGGAGCATGCTGCCTTAATTATGGGCCATTATGGTTGGTGAATGGTGGTTGGAGATGGAATAACCAGGACTAGCTGACAACCTGTAATTGTCCTTTTTGAAATTCACTTTCATCACACATGCACACACTGCTGTGTAGTCACAGAGATGGATGGTTGTGTTTGAATGGGGACACAGATAGATGAGATATGGGAAACAGAGCTAGTCAGGAATGGGATTGTGGGATATGGGGGTAGAGAGTCAGAGATACGGTGAACAGACATTGTACGCAATCTAATTTGCTGATTACCATCGAATATATTTCAACCTACAACTAAATACCAGCTGGCCTTCTATGTGTGTGTGTGTGTGTGTGTGTGTGTGTGTGTGTGTGTGTTTGAGAGAGAATTGTCTGAGAAAACATCCACTAGCAAACTCTTATCTGGGTCCATTTACCCCTTCCCCACCATTTATTTATGTTTTTTTTTTTATTTTTCTGATGATGAATTGCATACAGTGTATACTAAAATCAAGGAATATTCCAGGTCAAATATAAACTCTATGGACAGCATATATGGCCTGCTGTTTTTTACCACGGAAAATCATTTCCCAGGTAACACACATACAACACAAAACATTAAAAAAGCAGTTTTACATGCATTCTAAATCATAAACATCTTAAAGAGATTTTCTAATGGTCTCTTAAACTTCTGATAGGAAATGTATTGATTCAAGACTAAACTAGACTTTAGTGGTGTTTGCTGTTCAGAGTGATGTAGCGTGTATGTGCTTGCTAGCACTGGTATTCTGGTCTAGATTTGGTTCAAGGCCCTTATTATTGATTTTTTTTTAAAACCTGTTTTATTGTTTGTCAAGTTCCTACCTTAAAAAAGCAACAGCACGCTTCTCCTATATCCACCTTATTTTTAACATAAGAAGAGATAATGACCCTGCGATGTGCATCCTCAGTGAGCAGTGACGCTGGATTCTAAAAATATCTCATTAAAATGCACCCGGGTGTCAAGGAGATTAATTCCTTATGCATGCTTAAACAGCATCCTCATGCTTCTAACGAGGGGACATTATTCTGTCCCTCTAGTCTTTGTCCACCTTTTAAAGCATCTGATCCCCTTTGACAGCTGGTCGTGTTTGTACCTCCCACGTCAAATGTGGCATTTGTTTTAACCACTTATACCCTTCATCCCCCCATTCTCTCTCTCTCTCTCATGATGGGCTCTGATCAATAATGAACGCTTTTACAGGATGTTTATGGAGGGGGCCGGTCTACCACTAATCACAATAATTAATTATGGTTATATTGCCATCAATATAAGCTCAATGGCCAACCAATTCCCTATCATAATTCCCATAAATGTCGTATTCCTCCATTGATTCAATCACACCGCAGCATCACTGAGGACAGATTAATTAATCATACAATCATTGATCTAAGCCCATCAGAGCTTCACCTCCATGCAGCAACTATTGTGACAGTTACAAATTAACCCACACATCACAATTGATCAAAGTCTACTCACTTTTGCCATTTGCATGCCTGTTGTTGCACACAGCATCATTATCCCTCAAGTTTTAAAAGACACATCCTGTAATATGTTAAGAGACTTGACGGGCTTCAATCACTCTGTGCGACATGACAAATGCATCATATGAGAAGAAGATGAAGATAAGGTTGGTCCAACAGGAGCATCAAACCCTGCATGCTGCCTTTATTATGGGCCATTACCGACTGGTAAATGGTGGTTGCAGATAAACTGTGGAAAAAACAGGACTAGCAGCTGACAACCTGTAATTGTCCTTTTTGAAATTAATTTTCATCACACATGCACAAACACAGAGATGGATGGTTGTGTTTGAATGGGGACACAGATAGATGAGATATGGGAAACAGAGCTAGTCAGGAATGGGATTGTGGGATATGGGGGTAGAGAGTCAGAGATACGGTGAACAGACATTGTACGCAATCTAATTTGCTGATTACCATCGAATATATTTCAACCTACAACTAAATACCAGCTGGCCTTCTATGTGTGTGTGTGTGTGTGTGTGTGTGTGTGTGTGTGTGTGTTTGAGAGAGAATTGTCTGAGAAAACATCCACTAGCAAACTCTTATCTGGGTCCATTTACCCCTTCCCCACCATTTATTTATGTTTTTTTTTTTATTTTTCTGATGATGAATTGCATACAGTGTATACTAAAATCAAGGAATATTCCAGGTCAAATATAAACTCTATGGACAGCATATATGGCCTGCTGTTTTTTACCACGGAAAATCATTTCCCAGGTAACACACATACAACACAAAACATTAAAAAAGCAGTTTTACATGCATTCTAAATCATAAACATCTTAAAGAGATTTTCTAATGGTCTCTTAAACTTCTGATAGGAAATGTATTGATTCAAGACTAAACTAGACTTTAGTGGTGTTTGCTGTTCAGAGTGATGTAGCGTGTATGTGCTTGCTAGCACTGGTATTCTGGTCTAGATTTGGTTCAAGGCCCTTATTATTGATTTTTTTTTAAAACCTGTTTTATTGTTTGTCAAGTTCCTACCTTAAAAAAGCAACAGCACGCTTCTCCTATATCCACCTTATTTTTAACATAAGAGTTTCATGGCTATGTGTTACTTGAATGTGCAAGGCTTATTTTTAGCTGTACAAAACAGCTAGCTTGATATCTTTATGCTGCTTCCCTGTTGAAAAAAAAAACAGCATATGCTGGTTAGGTATGTGTTGAAGCATGGCTGCTGGTTTGAGCTGGTTTAAGCTGGTCTTTAGCTGGTCATGTGCTGGTCCTAAACTGGTCCTAAGCAATGATCTGAAACATTAAAGTGTGACAAACATGCAAAAAAATAAGAAATCAGGAAGGGGGTCAACACTTTCTCACACCACTGTAGCTCCTGCTCAGGACCAACTTAAACCAGCTCATGACCAGCAGCCATGCTTCAAAACATACCTAACCAGCATATGCTGTTTTTTTTTTCAACAGGGTTGATACTGCAGGTATTTATTATCATATAATTTTATTGTATTGTCAATTAGTATAGTGCAAATAATTGTACCATTCACTGCACTTTGTTATTCTTCTAATTATACTGGCTAATGAATCAGAAGTCTCGCACATGCAGAGAAAATAGCTTATTTGGGCATGACAAAATAATATAATATATAACAGATATATAAATAATATAATATATAATAATAATATGATTTGAGGCGTCAGTCATATCTGTAGCACATGCGCAGGACAAGTTTTATACCAAGGTTTAATTAGGTGGTTAAATACTTAATCCCAAGCATGAGCAAAAGTAATAGCAAAGACCCATTCACACCAAGAACGATAGCTATAAAGATAACTATTTTGATAGACCTTAGGCCATGTCAACATGTACATGGGAGTTTTTGAAAACGCAAACGCATGCTATGAAGCACTGTCAAGCGCATGCCAAACCCACAGGTGGCGATATAATCTCAACCGTAAAGCCATGTTGGCCAATCAGAAGCCTGAAAAAGTTTCCAGTAGGCGGAGATAACAGCGCAGGCGTCGACGTCACAAGCCAAAAACTCCGGTTTCACCATCTACACGATAACACTGCAACCGTAGTTTTTGAAAATCTTCACCCTGGCAGGAGTTTTGCGTTTGCGTGTGGACGAACGGCCAAACCGCGTAGAAAAAGCTGCGGTTTTAAAAATAACCGCGTTCGTGTGGACAGGGCCTTAGTCAGGTTAGACACCATATTGAATTTAACGAGAATGAAAATGAGGATGTGAGGGACAGACTTACAGTCTTCACAGTAGTATGCACTGTATAAAGGTCCTAGATCACAACATTTCCATAACACAACTTTCAAAACTGTTTTATGGAGTTTTTGTCTACTGAAAGTTTTTTCAGAAAGACATTTCCTCTGCTGAACAATTGTTATATTGCTAAACAACAGTACAGCCCACTGAACACCCTTCACATTCTCAATTTCATTCCTGTCAAAGATTAAATATCTTACCTAGATGAAATATTAAGATTAAATTCCACCCCGACTGAGGTCTATATTAGCGTCCACAGCAACGGACAATAGCACTTTGTTTATTCTAAGCTTGCACTGCATTTTTGTTGTCTGTCGCTTTAAATGTGTCATTATCCTTAAAGTTGTAGTGTGGATGTCTCTATCTCCATGAAATTATAATGATTATTAAAATGTTATGGTTATTGTTACCGCTATCATCCTTTGTGTGAATGGGCCTTAATGTTTGCCTTGGCAAAACACAGCAAGAAACAATGCTTTTGCATTTCTTCACTGAGCAATGTTTTGCTTAACGGTGAGAAAAAGAAATGGGAAATGCATACTGACTGCTAAAGGTAATAGATTAAAAGAGGAAATTTCACCAACTGATAACTGTAGCGATGACACAGCATTTTTCCTTGAGGCCTAACACACACACATACACTTTGTAATCACTTCTGGAGATCTCTTTTACATATCCCTTCCTCCTTCAGCTGTTGGGTCCATAAACAGGGACCCCTCCTCCTGCTCTTGTTGACCAGATGGGGCAGTTCTACCAATTTAAGGGCAGGTGTGGCGGTCCTGGCTGGTGCTGAGCAATCATTGGCTGTGATTAGTGTGTGTGATTTCTGGATGGGGTTCAGCGTGTGTCTGCAGTGGTGGTGGTGGTGGGGGGTTATAATAGGGCAAGCTGCCAGCTGCTGTCCCCTTTTCAATGTATAGCCTTCTTAAACAGGATGGGGGTTATATGTGTGTGTGTGTGTGGTGTGTGTGTGTGTGTGTCTTTCTTAGTGTGTCAGCTGCCACAGAACTGAATGTGACACCTCAATCTGATGATGAGCACATACTATGGCTGCGTTCCAAAACCTAGCGAGCCGCCTTACTGTCTACTGTCTACACAGGCGCCTACCTGCTAACCAAGATGGAACCTTTTAAGTGACTAATTTGGAGCTGTGCTACATAAAAAAGCATGTTTTATATAAGACATTTGAGTCTGATGTTAGCATCTTGCTAACAACATGACTTTCTTAAGCTCTGGTAACGTTTACTGTTGTTCTGTGAATTTTCGTTGTCGAAACCTAGTCACGTCAATTCAGGAATTTCGCACCGATTTCGCAACAGGTTCAATTCATTGTGTTGACCGATAGAAAGCTGATTGGTTTGAAAGTGACTTTTGTGTGAGGCGTGGTTTATTCATCGCTACACGATTGGCAATAGACAACGTTTTTTACTGTTTTTGTCCATAAAATTCCACAGAAATGTCACTAATGTGACCACACCATTATAATAAACACAAATATGAAGTTAAACAATCTGTTTTTCATTTAGCACATTTATTGATATCAATTTCACTTGACCTCTTTGCCATCCTGGATAATTTTTGTTCCACTGGGCTTCCGCAATGCATTCTGGGATTGGCTTATCCACAAAAATGCATGTGATGCTGCCTTAAAATTTGGTTAAAACAAGGTGTCTGAGGCCACATTTGCTCTGCAGGTCTTGATGCCCAGTTCCCATTTGTTGACTATACCCAATTTTTTTTTTTATAATCACTAGCTTACATCTTTTAAAAGTGACCTACTGACCCGGAATCAGGGTTGCCAGGTCTGCAAAACAAAACCATCCCAATTGCTAATCAAAACTAGCCCAATTACGTTTTTTTTTTCAGCAGGCTTTTTCCCCTCCGTTGAAATCACATTCCAGGGGAGTGGGGTGGGGGGGTCGCTTTAACCCGCAGACTAAAAAGCAACCCATAGCAACAGTGTAAAAGTAGCCCAAATCCTCGGGAAAACCACAGACTTGGCAACACTACCTGGAAACATTTCCACCTGAGTTGACATCATTTGCTTTTTCAAAGACATACGACTCATCCACACATGAATATCCGGATGTATCCGATTCATATCTGATTTATTTCCACATATGAATGAGGCCTGAAACCGATCGGAGAATATGGGAATCTGTGTGATTTTTCCTGCTTACACATTTGTGGATCATATCCAATCCACGCTACATGGGAGGAAAAAAATCTGAATTGGGTCACTTGAATCAAGCAGTGTAAATCCGGCCTTAGAAGTCAAAAACTATTCTTACCTTTTAGAACAGTGTTTGGGACACACTTATGATGGCTAAGTAGGCAGCTCATTCAGTTTTGAACAGTGCTTTCCATGAAGGGGGAACACTCGGTGTCAGTTGGCATAATTGTTGTGCGGTGCAAAGCTATATTTAGATCGATGGTGGACTTGCTTACCAGACAAGCTATTTTCAGATTTCTGAGAAGACCGCTGTCTCACTCCCTGCAGCCTCTGAACATGCAGTGAAGACTGAACCAAATGCAAATGATTGTATTAATGTTGTTGATGATTTTGAGATCAGAAAAGAAATGAGATTGAGATATGTATCTGGGTTTATACGCATGTTGATGACAATTAACCAAATGCAGGCAGAGTAGTCATTTAATTCATGCAAATGTCACGTCTAATTCATTTTCGCAACCCATGTTTTCTAGAATCTTTTGGAAAGGCATTCTTTTTTTTCCCAGTCAAATGATGGACACAACAGTACAACCTATTGAACAGACTGTAATTTTACACAGTTTTCATTTGCATCAATATGGTGTCTGTCCCGACTAAGATTCAGTAAGATTAAGACCCCCAAGAGTCTTGAAACGTCTTGAAATGACCACTTACTCTCTCTCTCTCATACACACACACACACACACACACACACACAATTACACTTACAAACATCGAACAGCATTAGCAGTGTGTTTCAGAGGCTCTTTAAGATGCAGCTGTATCCGTTTAAGGGTGAGGAGTGTAATCAGTATTCAACACAATGGTTCCTTCTTATCTTTTAAACAACTGAAACAGATTCTGAACAAAGCAAATGGCCTTTTGTTTGAATCCTTGTCCTGTAAAATCAGCAGCTCCAAACCTGACATTAACTTATTATGATAAAACTCTCATTTCAGGTTTTTATTTGTATTATTTCAGTTGGGTGATGACTACAGCAATCAGATAATCAGTGTTCATCATTAAAATAATGATTCATTTGGACACTCAAATCATTAGTGGTGTTTGTTGAGGCAAGCATTGCTGTTACTATTCCTCATAATTAGTGTGAGGGATTTGAACATGCACGTTATGTTTTTGAGCATGTGTTGTTGTAGATGTATAAGGCCCAATATGTTTAATTGGTTTAATCACCTATACACCCTAGTGACAGAGCACAGTTTACAACTGCTGGCATTGTTCACAAGTTAATGAAATCATACGTGAGGCTCAAAGGAACAAGACACGTTTGACCAATATATTCAAAGCATTTCACTTCCATTTCATTGAACTTTTAATGTATGGATTTGACTAATTGGAAACTCTTTTTAGAAAGTTGTATTTGTTTTGTTATGATTATGTTCTTTTAAAGAAAGTTTTGTGTCCTCGGCTAAACGGAGCCAATGAATGAATGACTAAAGAGTCATTTAGCAATGAATAAATGAGTGTATTGAGACAGATACAGCTGCTTAAACTCTATAGAGACTTGAACAAACAAGTCTTTCTACAATTTAGGGTACATTTCATGGCATAACAATTTTCTTGAGAAAAATAATATTTTATCCAAAAGCATAGTCTACAAATATGTTGTGCGTCCTATGTCTCTTAACTTAGTTTTTGCTGTGTTTGTGTTGAGTGGGTCTCAAGTTCAAAATCAAGAATACAAAATCTTAAAATCAGCATCAATATTAAAATTATTCCCAACTTTTCAGAAACTATACATACACATATCTGCAAAATGTTAGTTATTTTACTAAAATAAGAGGGATCATACAAAACGCATGTTATTTTTTATTTAGTACTGACCCGAATTAGATATTTACATATAGTCCACAACAGAAAATAATAGTTGAATTTATAAAAATGACCCTGTTCTAAAGTTTACTTAAGCTTGAATCTTAATACTGTGTTGTTACCTGGATGATCCACAGCTGTGAGTCCCTTGTTTGTCCTAAACAGTTAAACTGCCTGCTGTTCTTCAGAAAAATCCTTTAGGACCCACAAATGCTTTGGTTTTCCAGCATCTTTTGCATATTTGAACCCTTTCCAGCAGTGGCAGGTAACCTCAAACCCCCCCCCGTAATACCCCCACAACGAGTTGTGTGTTTCCCCACAGGACCAGGGCGACGCCTGGGGGGGGGAATGTGGCGAGTATCCCGGGTCCAGATCAGCATCGCCCTGGAAACGCTGCCACACTGATCACAGAAGCACAACACCTGTGCGTGATGAGTGGCGCACCTGGAGCTCGTTCCCGCCGGCCATAAAAGCCAGGAGAAGAGGCATTACAGGAGAATTGCAATCGAGCTCCAGGCGAAATTAATGCTCGTTTCTCCCTGTTCACAGAATCTGACGGCACCCCAGGAGAGGGATCTTCACCACGACACTTCACCCCATCAGCATCAATATTAAAATTATTCCCAACTTTTCAGAAACTATACATACACATATCTGCAAAATGTTAGTTATTTTACTAAAATAAGAGGGATCATACAAAACGCATGTTATTTTTTATTTAGTACTGACCCGAATTAGATATTTACATATAGTCCACAACAGAAAATAATAGTTGAATTTATAAAAATGACCCTGTTCTAAAGTTTACTTAAGCTTGAATCTTAATACTGTGTTGTTACCTGGATGATCCACAGCTGTGAGTCCCTTGTTTGTCCTAAACAGTTAAACTGCCTGCTGTTCTTCAGAAAAATCCTTTAGGACCCACAAATGCTTTGGTTTTCCAGCATCTTTTGCATATTTGAACCCTTTCCAGCAGTGACTGTATGATTTTGAGATCCATCTTTTCACACTGAGGACAACTGAGGCACTCAAACACAACTATCACAGAAGGTTCAAACGCTCGCTGATGCTCCAGAAGGAAAAACCAGGCATTAAGAGCCGGGGGTGACAACTTTTGAACAGAATGAAGAAGTGTAAATTTTTCTTATTTCTTATTTTTATATCATATATATATATATATATTTTTCCATTTAGTGCTGCCCTTCAGTACATACCCCCGGCTCTTAATGCATTGTGTGTGTATATTAGACTGATTTAAAATTTAATTAAAGAAATTATTCCACTATGTTCAACTATGTTACTAACTGAAAAAGAGGTTTATCACAACACATTATTTTCTTTTGTGGTGGACATTTTGAACTCATTGTTGTAATATATATATTCCCTGGGAATCAAACCCATAACCTTGGCAATTATTTACATTTATGCATTTGGCAGACACTTTTATCCATTGACTTAAATTGCTTTTAAAGTATACATTTCTATCAGTCTTTTACTTTCCTTGAGAATCGAACCCATAACCTTGGCTTTGCTAGTGCCATGCCCTACTGTTTAAGCTACATGTTATAATGACGCAGGCAAACATTACACAATTTTACAGACAGAATCTAGTAAAATAGCATGGTTGTATTCAGAAATACATATTATGGATGCAAAATGGACTGCGAATGGTGTTCCATGTTGACTTTAATTTTTAATTTTTTTATTTAGGGTGTGCCTGTATTTCTGAGGCTGTCCTCTGAGGTGTGTCTGCATGAGTAAGGGTGTGTTTGTTTGGGGTGTGTGTTGAGGTGCTGAGGGGTTAGGGTTTGGTCTCATTATCATCTTGACCTACTTTTAAACTTGTCAATGAAGCAATCTGTTCTGAGGATTAAGACTAAGACACACACATGCTTACATGCATTACATTGCTCTCAGAGGAAGATACACCGATGAGTTTTGTTGTGTGAGGTGTGCTGCTCTGTTTGCCTGACTATTAGTATTGCACATACTTAAGATTAGTGATTTGAATAAACCCATAAGCCTGCAAATTAAAACGTAACCCTCAAACCTCATAGTTTGTGGTACAGACATGAATGATCCTTCAAATAATGCAGCTTGTTTGAAGTGTTTAGCCATAAGTAGAGTGTTCATACTGTACCTATCCTTGTGAAAAGAAGTGCACTTAAATGTACTGAATTGTAGTGTATCTCAAATCTGAACAATTTAGTTTCCTCATACTGTCTGACACAAAATCTAAAAGTGTTTTTCAGATCACAGCATCTATCTGTTTTCCAAAGCGCTTGTCCTCTAGGGTCACAGGGAGATCACAGCATGATCTGCAGTATTTGAGGAGGGTGAGGGGAGGCCCGACTCGTGAGAGAAAGTGTGAGGAAGAGGGGGATGGTAATGAGAGGAAGACACATCTGACAAGGTCAGCCTGTCGTAAAGCCAAAAGGGAAATTCAAACATTCGCTCATGCAGTTCTGACTTACTTTACGAGGAAGACAAAAAGAGATGATTAGCAGAATGTCCGGGCTGCTCTTTTAAATACAATGAGAGTGAATGCAGACTGGGGCTGTTGACACATTTGTGTATCTTTAAACATGATACCACAACACCAGGTCATTAAACACATCAGTGATTTTTGCATGTCTCATGTCATGACTGATTACATCATCACACATTTAAATTGTCTTGAACGTAAGTGCAAATGATATTCATTTTGAGAATTACTGCAGAAGGGTTTTACCCTCTTTTTACCTGTTCTTCACACACACAAATCATATGGATTCATACGATTTTATATGGACCACTATTATAGACCTATATATATAGGTCTTAATGCTTGTTTCTCCCTATTCACAGAATCTGACGGCACCCCAGGAGAGGGATCTTCACCACAGCACTTCACCCCACGAGCACCAAGTGGAGACTTGCACCGAGCACCATTCATCTGAGCACGTGTGATCAGTGTGTGGGTCAATAAATCACCCTCCGGGGCACTTTCTAGCAGTAGCGAGTCTCATTCACCCCACGACAATGTGTATATATATATATATATATATCTGTATATATATTAGAAATGTAAATAAATTAATATTTTATTCAGCAAGGATGCAATAAAATGATCAAAAGTGACAGTAAAGACATGTATAATGTTACAGTAGATTTCTATTTCAAATATGTGCCACTCTTTTGAACTTACTATTTATCAAAGAATCCTGAAAAAATGTATCATGATTTCCAAAAACAAACAAAAAACAAAAAACACAACTAACCAGAAATGTTTCTTGAGCAGCAAATCAGTATATAATATTAAGCAGCAAAAACATGATAATAATAAGAACCATTAAAAACAATTGAGCACCTATAATAACTAAGCAGCAAATTAGCATATCAGACTGATTTCTGAAGATCATGTGACACTGAAGATTGAAGTGATGATGCTGAAAATGCAGCTTTGATCACAGGAATAAATTACATTTTACTATATATTACAATAGAAAACTTAAAACAACAAAGTTATTTGACATTCTAATAATATTTCACAATACTACAGCTTTTACTGCATTTTTGATCAAATAACTGCAGCCTTGGTGAGCAGAAGAGACTGCTTTCAAAAACATTAAAAACTCTTACCAACCACAAACTTTTAAAGAGTAGTGTGATTAATACAATGCAATTATCAGTTAAAGGGTTAGTTCACCCAAAAATGAAACACGGATACGCTGTTTTCATTCAGATCAAATCACAACAACGTAGGAAACAGATCCGGTGTGGCGCGGCTGACACAGAACAGCATACACTGTTTACGTCCAGCTGATATTCTCCAAAATGGCGCTAGGGTGACGCGGAGGAGACGAATTGTTGAATAAAGTCGTTATTTTTTTTTCTTTTGCACACAAAAAGTATTCTCGTAGCTTTGTAAAATTACGGATGAACCCCTGATGTCACATGGATTATTTTACAGATCTCCTTGCTACGTTTCTGGACTTGGGAACATTTCAGTTGCGTTGCTGTCTATGGGAGGGTCAGACAGCGCTCAGATTCCATCAAAAATATCTTAATTTGTGTTCCGAAGATGAACGAAGGTCTTACGGGTTTGAAACGACTTGAGGGTAAGTAATTAATGACAGAATTTTCATTTTTGGGTGAACTATCCCTTTAAGTCATTCAGGTTTAGAATGATACGGCGGTGAGTAAATGATGACAGAATCTTTATTTTCAAGAGTACATCCATTGCTGCTATGACACAAATGACTCCAGCAAAGATGACAGATAATTGTCATGACCACATACTCATCATCAGCATCATAACCGCTACCTCCCTTACTGTTTTGTACTTATCCCGTTATGTAAGTAAATCTATGGTGTTTGTCTTCTCACATGTGTTGACTGAGTATGAAAGTGCCTTTGTTTCCAGAGCACAGATCTGATAAGTGTGTTTGACTCATGACATGTGCTGGGGCTACTGGACACCTGTTTATACAGCACACCTACAAACCATTATCTCCAACTTACACAACAAACACCACAATCATCTGCTTCAGACAGAACACTTAAAGGGATAGTTCACCCTAAACACAATTCTGACTTTTACATCTACACACATTTATGTCATTCACTCACCCTCATGTTGTTCCAAACCACTTTCTTACACCAAACGCTATTGGTTCTCGCATCAATTATATAGCAGTTTACTTAAATTGAAATTGCACAAATTAAATTTGAGACATACAGCAGAAGGGAACTTTTTCAGTAAATTCGTCACACAGACCTATCCTATCAAACCTAAGAGCAGTGTGAACATTCTTCAAAACATCTCCTAGAGGAAAGGATTTGGAATGGACATGAGAAAATGATGACATGAACATTCACATTTTCACATATACATTTTATGTTTACCAAAATACTCAAGGTTTATTCATACTGGAAGCGAGCAAGATTTGCGAAAGACAAAGGTTACGTCCTAAAACACCTCTCACAAATATAAATGCACCCTAAACCTGTCAGTATATATTTTTTCGACTATTATACACAAAACAATTTGATTCTGAATCAAAACCAGCTTTAAGTTCATTTTATCGTTTGCCAAATTTGAACTGTATCTTGACAATACCTCCAAAGCAATTTCAAAGCCTACGGAGAGGTCTGTCTTTGTGTGCGTGAGTGTGTGTTAAACTGACCATACAAATCGCAAACCTGTTACTACATGACTTTGCATATAGTTGTTCATGATTTCCTTGTTTGTCCTAAACAGTTAAACTGCCTGCTGTTCTTCTGAAAAATCCCACAGCTCCCACGAATGCTTTGGTTTTCCAGCATCTTTTGCCTATTTGAACCCTTTCCAATAATGACTGTATGATTTTGAGATCCATCTTTTCACACTGAGGACAACTGAGGGACTCAAACACAACTATCACAGAAGGTTCAAACGCTCGCTGATGCTCCAGAAGGAAAAACCATGCATTAAGAGCCGGGGGTGAAAACTTTTGAACAGAATGAAGAAGTGTACATTTTTCTTATTTTGCCTAAATCTCTTTTTTTTTCATTTAGTACTGCCCTTCAGAAGCTACAGAAGATACTTACATGTTTCCCAGAAGACAAAATAAGTTCAATTTACCCTGATCTTCACATTCAAAAAGTTATTACCATGCATTTTGTATGATCCCTCTTATTTTGGTAAAACTATTAACATTTTGCAGATACTGCAAAGTGTAAGTAAAATTTTGACCATAACTGTATACACACGCACACGCACACACATGCACACACACACACGCACGCACATGCACGCATGTGACACACACACACACACATACACACACACACACACACACACAGAGATATGCAAACAGGGTTAAAGGAGTTACAAACCTCATGAAATGAAATATAACACTTATAAATATTGGTCTGCTACTGAAACTGATTTTTTGGATGTTACACTAAAAAGTACATCTAGAAAGGAGATTTGGTTCTGTGAAGTGATAAATGTTCTTTCAATGTCTGCCATCGTGACTGAGTTTTTACATATTTTTCTATCTGAGTAAACATGAGCAGGCTGCAGGTGGGAGGAATTTATTTATTCATTCATTTATTTATTTATTTAGGAATGAATCTGTTTTCTTTTGGTCACTGTACAGGCAAAGGAAACTGTCACCTGCCTCTCAATAATGTATTGAGTAACTCAAGCTTCAAACAGTTAATTATGCATCAACACAGACAGACATGGACACACACACACTGAGACAGTTACATTAGCATTATAGAGACAATGGGAGTGTGTGTGTGTGCGCTGGGAAAGGGGTTCTTCCATTATTAATATGTGAAACTGGGTGGAATGAGGACAGAACACTTCTGAATCTAAACCTCTGCACACACACACACACACACACACACACAGGCATCGCTAGGAATTGTGGGCCGCTTTTCCTCATTGGGACCACACACAAAAAATGTTCCCACAAGGTCTAAAGTCAAGGTCAAAATTTACCATACTTGTGGGGACATTATGTCATCATAATGTAGGGAATACCAGGTGTACACACACACACCGTTTCTTTTACAAACACATTCCATCTCTTCATAAATTCGATTGACATCATGTTAAATTTAATTTTTACACATGAAAGAGAATTCACAGAAATGTTTTCTCTATGTAATTTGTCCATATATTAAATATTATTAGTGTCCATTAAGAAGCTAATTAGCTGTGCACTCAGCTGACTCAGCAGTTGCCATAGAACATTATAATAATAAAAGTTTTTAATTTTTTTTTATTTAAATAGAATCCTTTCAATGATGTTTCAGTCACATGCTGTTTTCCAACAGATTGCTGGAGCTAAAAAACAACAACAACTGTGTTTTGTCTCCCTCTATCTGTGAAAACGGATCACTACGATATTCAAGTTCCACTAGTCCAGGGATAGGCAACGTCGGTCGGTCCTGGAGGGCCGCTGTCCTGCAGAGTTCAGCTCCAACCCTAATCAAACACACCTGAACAAGCTCATAAAAAATGTCTTCAGGATTACTAATGCTGCAGGCAGGGGACATTTTTTTCAGGGTTGGAGCTAAACTGTCCCGGACCGACAGACGTTGCCTATCCCTGCACTAGTCTATATATGCTGAATGGACATTGTCCATAATATGCTTGATTATGTCCAATTATGCTCAATATATATTTTAATTCGGTAAGATGATTTAACTGTTTATGTAAATGTAAGTGTTATTCCATTTAAAATGCTACTTGAAAACATGAAGCAATTAATACAGTTTAGTACAGTTTCCGAAACTATAGCTCAAACCACAAAACATGCACACAACATGCAAATCATTATGTATCTCTTGCAAAAGCAAATATTTATTTCAAAACTATTTTAACTCATAAAAAATTGTTTTGCGTAATAACTCTACACACAAACATCAAATGATTAGCCATATGCACACCAAACTACACACGGATATGACAAATGTAAAACACTACCCTCGTGTGTCTTTTGCTTGTTCAGTGTGCAGTGGAGTTATCACAGCACTTACACATACATGTATGTGCAAAAATACACTGCATATACAGCGTGTATACACAGCTGATGAACTTTACAGTTATTGAACTGGACTGAATCTACACTGAACTCACTTGAGGTGTATAAATGGCACTATTGGCTTGATAGAGCTGCTTTACAGCAGAATTTGACTTTGTTAAAAGTGCTTTGAAACAATCTGTATTGTATAAAGCGTTATAGGAATAATATGGATGACTTGATTTGTATGCATGTTTAGTATATATTTACGAAGTACTGACACAGAAATGCAAGGGTGAACAATTAAATTCTTTTTTTAATTTCGTAGACACTAAAAGTGGTTCTTGAGGCCCACTCAGTGAAACCATTCACTCATAACTAATCTTTAGACCAAGTCTGTAAACCTACAAGCACATTATGTGCTTTAAACTCAGTTTGCTATTGTAAAACAAACTGTTTGCAAAACTCTGAACACAGTTCTCTACATTACACATTTGTTTCCTTTGGGAAACGGCCATTTAAATGCCACACTCTTTTACTGATGACCTACAGCCAGTGATCATGTGTGAAAACACAAGACATAATTTGTTCACTTAGAAATCAAATGTTTTGAGAAAGAAATGATTTTTACCCCCATGCATTTCTGTTTATAGTGTGTGTTCTGTTTACATATATATATATATATATATATATATACATACAGTACACAAACACACACACACAGAAATACAGTGGATATAGAAAATAATCACCCCCCTTTAAAATAATCACATTTTGCTTGAAATGAAGACGGACATAGTTTTTGTTTTATACAGCTGTATTTACTCAATGCAACTTATAACATCCAAGTGAAAGATATAACACCAACATGTCAGAAAAAGATAAAAATAAATTAAAAACCAGAATCACTGAGTTGGAAAAATGAACACCTCGGTGTTTGATGTTTGTACTGTTGTTCAGTATTTTTTATATGTTTGATTGCAGTCTTTTTTTCTGCTGCCATTGTTTTCATTATATTTGCTTCTCAGTTCCATACAATGTTAAGATTTTCTTGGTTCATTCCATGTTTTATAGGCAACCTCTGTCATGCTAATTCAGATTAGCACAGCTGGTTTTAAATTAAAATAGTTTAGTTTAGTTCAGGACTCCATAGTCCAGAGTTAGTAATCTGTATTTAATCTGTGTTTCAGAAGGTCTAATGTCTATATCAGTAAGATTAATTCCATGCGATATAATTAAATCTAGCGTAGATTAAAACGACGTGGGTCCGGTGATGTTTTGCTTGAACCCAAAAGAGTTTATTAGGTCAGTCAAGTCCTAATGCATCATTTGTATTATCAACGTGAATGTTAAAGTTTCCGACAAGTAATGCTTTATCAACGTTAATCAATAGGTCTGAGAGGAAATCGGTCTATACACGGTAGCCAGAGCAAAAGGTAGGAGATATTTTTCTGCATATTTGACAGTATACCATTGTTACGATCACCAGCTGGAGTGCCAATGATCTCCACCCCAGACTGTTGTCACTCCCTCACTAACTACTTTCCCCATAATCCTTTGCTGGACTCATCATCACTGATTGCATTCACCTGTGTCTTGTTACCTCCATCAGTCTCACCCTATTTAAAGCCTGGTTTTTCACCCATTCATTGTTTAGACTTGCAAGTGTTACTCTGTTGTTCTTAGTCCTTGTATTCTGGTTCCTTTGTTGTGGTTACTGTCTTTGCCTGGTTTCCTGGTCATCCTTTATTGTCTAAATGTCCTGCCCTGTTTGTATTTGTTTGGACTGACTACCCTGTTTATGATCTTATGCCTGTTTATGGACTACAGTTTTGGATTATCCCTGAAATAAACTGCATTTGGATCCTCAATCTTCGTGGCCCTGTGCAGATCGTGACAAACATTAAGCAGAAGTATTTCAAATGAGTTAAACCTGTATCCTAGTGATGGGAAACCGAGGCTTTCTGAACCATTTGAGGTTTTCATCAAATTGTGCCGAAAAACGGTTCGTTACTCGAAGCTTTTTAACACAGCGCACGTTAGCGACATCTGGTGGTCAGGCTCGGTTTCTCCAGCCTTTCTAACGAAACATCGCGGAACAGAGAATGATTTGAAAAAGTTTTTAATCTGTGCCAACTCGTGTCATGTGTAGTCCAGTCAATGGATTCACATATTGATCAATAATATAAAATATACAAGTGTGTGATTATAATGAATAATTGACGAGAGTAGTAACAAAAATATTTTGGGTGAGCTGTTAGGGGTCTCTGAGACCCCAGCTAGAACATGATAAAATGCAATAGAGGTGTGACGTGCATTCAGTTTCTATCTGGTGTTGAGGTTATTCTAAACTATTCTACTTCGAAGCTTCAAACGTCATCAATCACGTGGTATTGTCATTTCGATACAAGCATCGGCACAGTGTGTGATACAATAGTGCATCGGAGCCTCGGTATCAATCGTCCCATCACTACTTTATCCTGTCTTCTGAGTAACATTGAGAATATCACTATATATTGTTGCAACACATATCACAGCCAATCTGACGGGGCTCATGCTTATAACAGTAGAGCACTGGGTTGTATTTAACCCAGCATTTTTTAGAGTGTAGGTTTCAGTCAAGCAGAGTACATTAAAACTATTATCTGTGATCAATTCATTTACAATAACTGCTTTGGGTGCGAAAGGTCTAATGTTTAGGAGCCCAAACTTTAAAAGCTGTTTTTGTTTGTATATTTTGCATTTTTCTGGTTTAATCAAGATCAGATTTTTTTCTAGATCCTGCATTAGATTTATATTTTGACCTGACTATTCTGGGAACAGACACAGTCTTTATAGACTGGACAACACAAGTATTTCTATCATTTAAATGGGTCGAACAAAAACCATAATAGCAGTTATTTGAGATTTTACTAGTCATAAGGAGTGTAACGAGATGAACAAACTCAGAGTTGCAGAGTAGGTTTTGAGTTAACAATGTAAAACAGTGTGAAAAGAGTGTAAGCAATGTAAGATTAGCGTCAACCATGCTGACGATGCTAACAGGCTGTAAGCTAGTAGCGGATTCGGGAAATCAAAATCAAACTAGTGATAAGGAGGCGCTCCGATTGTTTTTGTCATAGAATACGATAGGGATATGTGCACACCTTATAGAAACAATGATTGTGTATAAAAGATTAAAGATTCAACATTGATTTAAAGATTGAAGATTGATTTTAAGATTAAACAATATACGATAACAAATTAACTTGAAGGAGCACCAAACTCAAACCACGCGGCAGCAACAACAGAAAGTGACAGTCAACAGCCTGGATTGATGCCCATCCGACAACGATACCCCTTTTCCTTGCCCCTTACTCCCCTTTCCTCAACCCCAAATGTCCCTCCTGGATGCAACGGATGCTGCATGACAAGACATCACAGCTGAACACTGCCAGGGGTGGATAAGGCATGCCAAAAGATTCTTCCCAAGATGCCTTGCCAGAGAAATAACATGTGGCCAAATGAAGAAGAAGAAGAAGAAGTTGGCTTTTTTCTTCTTCTTCTTCTTCTGTGGATTTTTCAGTTTGTATATTTTGTATTTTCACATCATAACTGGCAGCTATATTGCATATTTTTGTTATCTTGCAGTAATGTCCTGTTGCAAATAAAGTCTTTACTGCAGCGATTCTGTCTCTGTCTTCTTTTTTTTCATAAACCGAACATTCTATAAAGCTACTCTGAGATGGGTCATTCCATTTTTGTATTGAATTTCTGCAGCAAAATAAACAAAATGCATGCATTTACTAAACCAAAAATGTAGAGAAAAGAAACACAACCTATGATCAATACAATATACTGTCTATTGCATAAGGGCAGACGTGACACATTTGAAATAATGCAGTTTCTGTAATTCCATCTGATGTTAATGTTTTTATGACATTGTGCTGTGATGGACTGAATGTTCCTGTTGGAAGAGAACATTAGTGTTTTGGAATAAATGATTTTGAGACAAGTTTGCAGTGTTTTGGTAGAAAAAGTGTATTGTGTTAGTGTATTATTCTATTTTGAAAACTAGGGTTGGATTTTAGTTTACAATATGTGATTTTGAGCATGAAATTAACCGTTTTGCCAATTGTGTGTTGTAGGTCTGTTAAGAGTATAGGAAAATTGTTAGAAGTATTGAAAAAATTGTCATAGCGATCGTGGAAAAACTAATAATAAAACTGTATTGTGTGTGTCAAGTGAGACACCTGAAATAATTGAGGAGCAACTGCCACTAGAGGGCGACACCGTCTTGTCAAACTTCACGCAGGTACTGCGATTGTCCTGCATGTGGTCAAACTAACTCAACACAAACCTGGTACTAATTATGTTGCTGAGGTCCATCTTGTTCTAATTAACAGGTAAAAGTGCCCCATATGTATATGGTCTTCCTCCTGTTGTAAACATTACAAATCAACAGCAGAAGAGCTTATTGTTCAAGTCTTTGTTGAAAAGATGTGTTGTCAACATTTTAGGCACACACTTACATTAAAAACATGCACAAACAGTGTCAGCAACAGCAATAATGAATATTATGCTCTTGTAGGAACAATTACACTGCTGTAGTTTTTTTTTTTTTTAATGTGTCTTGAGTGTATTTTAGTTAAAACTGTTTGCACTTGAAAAAGAGATGATCAGTATTTTTTGTAGAAGAATCTTTTACACGAAGTCCCATAGACTTTCATTGTAAGTCCATTACTGAAAGCACAAGCCAATTTACAAAAACACAGTTTCTTTAATTTGTTTTAGCTAATATTTTCTGTTTCCTACTATATAACTTATGTGGCATATACAGTGTATATAACATTTATATGGCAAGTGTTTTTTTTTTTTGTATAATGCCCTAGTCTTTCTCAGTCTTTTCCCATGGGCACAGTTTCTGATTGTTTACAATCTGTAAACTGTGTCATTGGCTGCATGTAAAAGATGTTTACTCTTTTCTGCAGATGTGCAGATGTGTATTTAGCCGGCGTTCAGTTGATTGTAGTGTGTTACGCCTTTTCACACACATCTGTTTTTCTGAAACACAGAAAACACAAAGTTCTTTGAAAACAGGCAGAGAGGCGTTCTGCAGGGCCGCATTAAGACCGCACTGGGCCCCGGGCCTATGACTTACTGCAGGGCCCCCCATCACAATAATGATATATATATATATAGGGTACAACGGGGCTAAAAGCCCACCTTAAGAAAAAATGTGCCATTCACTGCGCCTAAAATGTATAATTGCAGAACAAATATATACGTTGTATTGAACATTAATGGAGCAACATATTTTGTGTGAAAATAAATCATTCAAGTTGTTTATTTTGTATAAAAATCGTATAAATGTATGAGGTGGCAAGAGGGGTAAAAGCTCACCAGCATGGGGTAAAAGGCACACGGTATTTATACAAATACTTCAGCTAAAATAATGTTTTTTGTTTTAAATAATGTCTAAATTAATACTTGTTCAAAACAATCACTTTAGCAAAGTTTGTACTATTTTCTGATTATTTTGAAAATAAAAGTATTCATTTTTTTTCCAATAAATATGCTGTCATTAAAATGTGTTAATATAAAAAAATATATTTTAAAATACAGAAACAAAATCGTTTTAATAAGTAAAGATTCTGAAAGTATTGAAGGAGATCCAATAATAATTGAATATATATTTACAGTAGTAACAGCAAATTATATTTTATTATATGATATGATTAATATCATGTTTTTAAATATGAAGGTTTCATTCTAAACATGGTGATTATCTCTAATATGGACACCCAACATAATATATGATATTTACCATCTGAATCTCACCAAAATATATGCATTCATTTTAGCGATTCTCATTTGCTACTTAAATCTACAACATTTTTAAAAACATAATATATTAGATCAAGTAAGCACAGAATCAACTTTGCACTGCTGCCGCGCAATCGCATCAAGGATCAGACAAATATACACGTGCATCTTAAAAAACTGATGTTTTGGAAAGAGCTACACCACGTTTTTGTGCCATCTAGTGGTTTAGATGAAAATAATATCAAAGGCGCCTTTTACCCCGTTGTACCCTATATATA
>NW_015554105.1:674144-679791 GCF_001515605.1 Sinocyclocheilus anshuiensis | reverse complement strand
ACCTCGCTTTTCAGACCGATGAGCTTTGTAAAAATCGACGCGTTTCAGAAAGGCAGGGCATAGAGGAGAAACAATAATGTACAGTATGTGGAAAATAATGTGTTTTTTAACCTTAAACCGCATAAACACATTTCATTACACTAAATAATGTTCTTTTTAGCAGCATCATATGACCCCTTTAAATATATGATTCGAGGTTCGAAACGTAAGTTTCAAGACATTTGGTCCCCCTTCATTCTAAAACGGAATGATATGCCTGAGCCTCCCCTTTTTTCATATCCTCTTTTTATATTTTTATTTATTATTATTATTATTTATTTAATATATTTATTTATGCATGTGTATTTTTCTATTTCTGCAAAAATTAATAGGTTTAGCTCTTCTATTATGTTTTCTGGACTAATATTCTCACAGGGGGTACCTTTTTTTTTGATGAGGGCACCCCTTCTGTGAACATTTTTTGTTTATTGCCATATTCATCATATTTATTAGCCATACGTTTCCTTATTGTTGTCAGGCCTCTCATGTTAAATGATAATTTATGCACTGAACAAACATGGGACACTTAATTCCTTCACTGTCAGTTTTGTACTCTGGACTGTATGTGGTTTTTTTTTTATGCCGTTAGAAGGGATGAATGTAACTGTAATTGTTAAAACTTAATAAAAAAAATAATTTTCTACATCTTCTTCTTCTCCTTTATTTTCTCTGCTCAAAAAGTGTTAGATTTGCACAAAATGTGAGATAGACCATATCTAGACCCTCATGACAACAAGTTATCAAGAGTTTAGATGCTTCTAAGTGTTGTGAAGATATGCATTAAGCCAGTGAAAACGGGTTGTTGTCTATTTTAGCTATAATAGACTTACATCTGCTGAACACAAAGTTTAAACTTAAAGCTTGAGACACATAAGAGGACATTCTGAGGATACAGGACAAGGTATGTCAATCTCTCTGCATGTGGTGCTCAAGGAAGAACAGCAGTTCTATACAATCAACCATTTATTTCAATGTAAATGACAGATGAGGGCTATAATATTACCACAATAAATCCGTTTAGGTCTTATCTTTTTCCATAATTGTGAATGCCTGTTTTTTCATTTATTTCTTTTTAATTGAGTCAGGTGTCTCTTTTGGAAGTATCGTGTATTTTTCAGCTGTTTCTCCAAAAACGTAAAATATCATTGAAGATTTAAGACTGTTGACTTTGCAGTAAAAACACATATTAGGAAACAGACATGGCAATTGTGCCACCTAGCCGTCCATTTGAGCCATTAGTGCTTGGAACCCAACGATTGCTGTTTGTGGCTATATTTATGTAGTCAGTAGACAGTAAGGCTGCTCACAGAGTTATATATCCATCTCTGCCATTACCACACACATTTTATCAATAACGCTTCGCATGTGTGTGTGTGTTTTCAGTTAATGAGTCAGAGACAATGAGAGCTTCATTCATGTTTAAATCGGCACTCCCTGCAGAGATCAGACATCACAGACACGCAACTGTCTGATTGGATAATGAGATCAAACTCTGCTCTGATTGGATAATGAGATCAAACCCTGCTCTGATTGGATAATGACATGGAGTAAGCCATCGTTGTCGCATCTGGATCCAATCGAGGCTTCTTCTTCTTCCACTTTAACTCCCGTTCTGCCTCTTTTCCTTCTCTTCCTCTTAGTTTTGGGAGAGAGAAGCTCATTTTAGAAAGTCCATTTATATCAACAAAGAGGAGAACAATGTCATGTCCAGTGTTGGGGAAAGTTACTTTTAAAAGTAATGCATTACAATATTGCGTTACTCCCTGAAAACATAACTAATTGCAACCAGAAGGGCGTAAGTGACATTTCACCAACTTTACAGGAGGGCCAAAACAAAAATGTACCATAGTTTGATCTGACTTTGTGCACTGATTTCAATAGTTTATATACAGTATATATATATATATATATATATATATATATAATTTTTTTTAATTTTTTTTATGTTTAACAAAGCAAAATTAAAATGTTTCTATCGTTCTGTTGACTAGAATGATGGTGGTCAAGCAGATAGCGGAGGGCCGGTGAAGATTTCAGAGAAGCGCTCTAAAAAGCACAGCATCTTTAAGTGTGCTCTGCTGTAACGCTTTTACGGCAAGTGTATACAGTACGTTCACTCGCTGTGTGTCTGCGGCAGCCAGAAATGCTCTGCTGGTATAACGTGTCACACGAGCCCCTGCAAAGAGCTGGACTATCAGGCTCAAGAACAGATGAAGGATCGTCTTTCCAAGCTCTTAAAGTCAAGATGGAACAGAGGAATGATGCAGCTTTGAGAGATTTAGTCAGTTCACTCGGTGGTAGAGTCACAATGGGAAACGTTTCCTTTGTTGTGTGGTGATAATCGTGATGATTGTGTTAAAAGATAATGGATCAAATACGAATGTTTGCTTTTTTTTAAATGTTATTGTAAAGTATTCTATATGGACACAGCACATGCTGTCTTAAAACATTTGCTGCTGAAGGCTTAGATGTATCATGTACAGTATGAATTAGTCAGTGAGTCTGTCTTGTTGTAACATGTTCCTGGGTGTCTTTTATACAGTATATACACTGTGTTCTTGCACTGGTTCAAAAAATGTAATAGAGAAAATCTGTAAAAGACCATTTTTGGGATGCCAGTGGGTTAAAAGCACTTTATATGTGTTTTTAATGAGCTCTCCTCACAGGCACGTCCATGTATAGCACAGACGGACATCAATCCATCTGCAGGAAGGTTGCAAAGATAGAACATGATGGCTGCAGCAGAAGTCTGAGATCCGCTAGTGAGCGACGCCTCGTGGTACCATCACAGAGAGGCTCAAAATCACTTTCCAGAACATTCTCGTTCACCATTCCTGGCTGGTGGAACGATCTTCCTACCCCTATCCGGAATGCTGAATCCCTGACAATTTTCAATCGACAGCTGAAAACTCATCTCTTTCGAAGCTACTTGACTTCATCATCATCATTATAAAAAAAAATAAAAAAAAAGATCTCTCTTTATTTATTCCTTCTCTTTTTAGCTTGTACTTATTTGAACAATGTCTAGAAACTTGGTATTACAAGCACTTCCTGTATCTGTTTGCCTCTTTAAGAAGAATCGCTTTATGTATCCCCAAATTGTAAGTCGCTTTGGATAAAAGCGTCTGCAAAATGACTAAATGTAAATGTAAATGTAAATGTAAACATCCTGAACTGTTTACCGAAGGGCTTGTTGTCATGGTGAAAGTGTCTATGAGGTTAATGACTAGAATGTGTGTGTGTGTGTGTGTGTGTGTGTGTCTGTGTGACATCTCATTCAAGACCAGCATTCCAGAGTAGAGAAGTGCTTCATGATTAGACTCTGTGTGTGTGTGTGTGTGTGTGTGTGTGTGTGTGTGTGTTATAACACTCTCTTCAACATGTCTCTGTTTTCCGTCTCCAGCATCTCTGCTATCGATTTTGCGCATGAAGCTTCTTCCACTTTACTGTTGAGATCCACTGTGTCTTCCTGCAGTGTCCTCATATCTACAGTTGAACAGATATCAGAGCACACACGAGGAGAACTACTGTGACATGAAAGGCTCCGAGTCCTGCTGCGCAGACTGATTTGGTTTAATGGTTGTCAGTAGATATGCACAGTACATGCCTTTACATGGAGATTAATGGGATAACGTTTATTCTTCATGTTCTGTTCAGAATCAGAAAGACCTAGAGGTGATTTGAATAGCTTAAACACATATTTAATGCTGAGCTATCATGTCAGTGCTACTTTACTTGTATTTTTAATTACGCATTGCATTGTGTTGTGTTTTAGGATTAAATGAAACATTGTCCTGCACTTCACTGCATGTTATTTTAAATTAAACTGTAAGTAAAAATTATTTATATTATCTTTGAAGCCGAATGTTGCATTAAGAGTAAACAAAAATATACTTTAATGTAATTTCTATTCAAACTTGTATGTCGTGTATTTAAATATATTTGTAGTTACACATTTGTAACGATGAAGCTGTTATTTAGTACATTTAAAATACTTTAATTCTAATATCAAATAACACACTAGTTAAAAATCGTTATTTCATTTACATTTGCTGTCCGTAAGTTGGACTACACCTCAAAATAAAAGCACAAAGAAATATTATTAAAACAATTTAAGATGTACTTAACAGTAATTAAAGCAAACTCTCTTTAAGTATACTTAAGTGGCTTTTTATTTCATTAATATATTATCTACAAGTACAGTTTTTTTTAACAATATACTTTTTTACATTTGAAGTACACTACAAGTGCATATTCATGGGCATGTTTTTGCAGGGTTCAAATGGACCCCATATGTAAATAAACAATGACCTTTCTGAAAATTTGGACTTCACATATGAAGTCAAACTTGACTAAATCAAGTGGGTCTCAGTAGAAAAGCTACAAAACCACTAGATGGTGATATTGCACTGACACTCACTAACACTAGTCTGTTAGCGCTCATCTGAAACACAGCTCTCACTCTCGTTCAAAGTCAAATATTATCTTCTGAAAACAATCTTAACGGTTCATCTTGTCACACTGTATGAATTTAAAACAAGATTTACACAAATATTTAAAGTTACTCCCACAACCACGGACCCCTGATCTAATCTGAGGACCATTAAAAGATGAGATTTAACGCTCTCATTCCATCTGATTGAAACCTTCAGACGCTCATTCAGTCATAAATGACCATTCATCTCTGAGAGCATTTGGCTATCTTTCATAAATATTTACTTCCCCTGGTTAAAACCTCCCCTTCACACCTCCAATAGATGCAGGTCATAGAGACAGCAATGGAGAGAATGGCCCGCTGTAAACAGCCCAACAAAAGAAACAAACCATGCCTGCGCTCTTCAAACAAACCCCACAATTGCGTGTGTGCTGGTAATCACAAGCTATTCAAGTTTGCAAATACTGCAAGCACAAAAAGAAGGACGGGAAGCATCGTGGGACTTTTTTCAGCGTGACACAGCTCTTTTGATGAAGTCTTCAGGAGTTGCGTGACCACCTGCAGGATGAGAGACAGATGCCCCATTGTAAACTGTCCTGTGTGTGAAGAAACAAAAACACATCAGTCCTGACTTCAGCAGGCCTTTGGAGGCTTGACTGTGAAGTTTAGTGAGCTACCTAGTGCATAGCACTTTTGAGATGCATGGGTGCATTTACACGTTTGGATGCAATCTTAAAGGGCTTACTACACAAGAGTTACTGATTTTCAGAGAAAAAAATTAATCGAAAAACAGGCATTTCAGTTTATTCAGCTGATTTGACTCTTCAAAGATTTGTATTTGATATTTGATGTCATTAGGATTGGTTTCAATTATGATCATGACCTGATATGATGCCCAGAAATGCTGGAAGGCAGATAGGTTTTGAGACACAATACCTAAATCACCACAATTTTACTATATTTTTGATGCTTTTTCTGCACAATCTGCAATATTTATGACCAGTTATTGTCAGTAGCCTAATGTAATTTTACAACTCGCAGAGCAACCAAATTATAGTTTGCAAAGCTGAAAAACAGACATTTCTAAAACCATTTTTAATAGTTTAAAACAGCTTTTGTTGTTCAGATATGTTAGTTCACACATTTATGAGTGTGCCTATATATATATATATA
>NW_015554105.1:663391-673931 GCF_001515605.1 Sinocyclocheilus anshuiensis | reverse complement strand
TTTAAAAAAACTCTCTATATATATATATATATATATATATATATATATATATATATATATATATATATAGATGTATAGATTTAAATTCACATATCTTTTTGGATTTATAAAAAATATTCAGTTATCGCTATATATATTCTAAAATACATATATTTGCATTCTAAAATATACATTTAGAGTCACAATATTTATACTCAATTATACTATATATAATATAACTATAAATTATATTTCTATAATTATACTTCAGATTTATACTCAATTTATACTGTATTCAACTGTAACTACTTTTGTGAAAAATAGATATTCAAAGTACCACTATAATATATTTGGATTTATATTGTCAGATTTGTATATAGATGCATTTAAACATGTATAACTTTATATTCACAATTATATACATATTCAGCTGATTGAAAAGTTCACTTTTATTTATAACTATATATTTTAGAAAATGAACTTCAAATTAAATTGAGCCTTATAACTTGAGGCTTTGGCAGTGGCATGCCACTGAAGGGGGTTGACTGTTGACTCGTGTAAGGACCCTGTGTTTGTGCGCTGTGTCGGAAGAGTGGGCTGGTCTTCAGAGAGAGACACTTCACAGCAGTCTGACTCTCAGTCTCTACAGAGGAGAACAGCAGGAGAACAACTCAGGATACCCACTAAGACTAGAAGCCAACTTTGGGACGGGAGAAACTCCGTGAGAGCCACGAGCACAGATCCGGATCCGACTGAAGGAATCTAGCCGGAACAACTTAAGCACACTTTCTCCAACATTTACCCTTTATCTGCATTTCCATTTCACACAGCCTGTGTTCTTAGACAAGTTTGCACTGCTGGAAGACAACAAACACATCATTTCTATCAAGACACTTTCGCACTGGAGTGATTTAACCCTAAAGAACAAGGTAAGGAACTTCACATAAAATTGAGACGTTTTAGGTATTGACTATAGGTTTTAGTTTCCCGTTCATAGCAAATGCACGCACAGGAGGAGATGCGTTTAAAATCTCTCAGGATCATTTGCACTATATTGAGACATTGCTCAGATGTACCTGCCTTTGCATTTCCGAAAAGCTTTCAAGCCTCATGAAAGAGTAGAAACACTTCTGCAGTCACGGGGGAAACGGAGCGGGACTCCCCGCGCTCTTTGAACCTTCTGCCAGAACAAGAGATAGACGGGCTTTTGCGGTCTGCAAACTCCTGGAAGTTAAAGATTCCAAACACCTTTCCATCAAGCCCGAGCTCGCAGGCTCTTTGAATGTTCGTCTGGATCTCAGAGGAGGTGCGATGGGAGTTTTTGGACATTGTGATGGAGACGCGGTTCCCATGCGCTCCCATCCGCCAGACGCAATTCATCACAACTCGTCCTCGCCCTCTCAATTGTGCATCTGTTATTCAGTCTTTCATAGTGTTAAATGTCTCTGTCTCCGCTGAGGGAAAAGGCATATAGGGAGTTTTTTCTTTAAATATCTGTTTGCTAGAAACTTCTCCAAACCGTAACGCATAAAAGCACCTGCAAGAAATGAAATTTTGGCCCATGTCTACACGGTTGCTTTACAAAATGAACTGTCCTTTTGCTGTGAATGAATGATTTGACAGGAACAACTTATTGCACAAGTCTTTGGGTTTTCGGTTTTTCAGAAACGCATCGTTTATTATTCAAAATCAGTATTTTAGATTCAGTTTACAGTTTATGAATGAATAATGGAAAGTGTATTTTAGATTGGAGTACTCAATTTAAGTTTTAAGCGGTTCTGATTTCTTCCTTCCCAAAGATCCAAACAACCGTAATTTGCATTGTTTCAGGAGTCAGTATAGCCTACTGAATGAAGCCAAATAAGAAATGTACTTACTATGAATATTTAGTTGTTAGCACTGATAGCCTGAAAGTACAGCAAAAATACATTTTAATCACATTTTAGCTTCGCAGTTCACTTAAATAGTCCTGCAGTGTGTTTAATTTAAACGTCCCAACCAATATTATGTTTGTTATAATGTAAACCCACTGCATGAATAATCATTATATGGGAATAAAAGTAGCTATTTAAAGATTAAAAAGTATTGCATGTGACTGCTTGAAATTTCAGATCAGATACCCATCTGCAGCATGCAGTGAGATCTCAGTTCCATTTGCATCCTTTCCTTTCCTTTTTGAGTTTGAATAGTAAATTGTGTGGATTTTTTTAATCTCTCCGATGGGATTGCAAGGATTAGTCTCCTATCAGACACAAACAAATACGAAGTGGTTGGCTACCTGATGTGGTTCCTGGTGAGAGTGATATTTTTCTCTGGGCTGGGAGACGTAATGAAAGGCAGACTCAGAATGAGGGAATTTGAATAACTGTATTTAGCGGCGAGGCCAAGCTGCACTGCCTCCCATCCTCTCTCGGAAAGAATGAAACAGGAACAAAAGTCTAAGAACGGGAAGGTCTCTCTTGCATAGCGTATCTAAACCCTTATTTGCATATGAAAACTCTGGCAGGGAAAGAATTCTGCCACTGTTGCGATAGCCATTTGTGTGTCCGACGGAGTGACAGTCCGATGCGGAGATACAGTCGTCCTCACGCTGGTCTTTGTGGGGTCTGACGTGACTGTGTGTCATGTCCTGTTGAGGAAACCAGGGATTTAATCGCAGCTTTTCGAACTTTTTGTGACCCCCTGCTCTTTCATTTCCATATCTGTTTGTTCGCAAAGCTTCAGAACTCAAATTCAGTTTGAGATGGTCCATTCAAGTGCGTCCTGTCAGCGAAACATGCAAACAACACCGCTCACATAAGATCATTTTTTCGTTCTCGGTAGGTAAATAAACACCAGTGGCCTCTTTATTTCCCAGCATGCCCGTTTGTGCGCTTCCTTAGATATGCTCATATGGGTGGGGTGAGGAGGACAAATTGTCCCTAGAGTCCCTGTGAATATCTGTGAGATCTCAAATTCTTCTGACAAAGACAGAAATGAAGTGAACAACAGTCACAGGCCTTCCCATTCAATGGTCTGTTTTTGTGTGGCACTTGGAGAAAGTGGCCCCTACACCCTTAGCACAGCTGATGAAGAACATTCCCCAATGTGGTACTAATTGGGAGTCCTGAGATAAAGACCTGTGTGAGGATACTTAGAGGCTCGAATGGGACATCCCAGTCTGGACACTCTAGAGTGAGCATATGGGGTTTGACTTTATTAATAATCTTGAAATCGCTTGGAGACGTTACACTTTACAGCTACTCTGTGTGCGTCTAGCACGCATGTTCTCACACTCTCAAATGTGCCTCAAATGCATAAATATCTTCAAAGATTTTACTCAACAAACGCTGTTCTGGGTCCTTGCCAAAGTAAACGAGCAGCGGACAGCCAAGTGTCCACAGTGGAGTGCTGGACTTCAGCTCTCAAAACAGGCTTCTAACAATTAGTCATTGTGCCATTTGGCTGCCCAAGAGCACCAGTGCAGCTCAGGATTGGCATAAAGACACATCCAAAGAACATGTCAAGCACCTAAACTTTAAAGTGCTGATCTCATTTCTAAGAAATCATAACATGATTGAGGTGAGAAGGATGCATAGTGACTGTTCGCTTGCACACTCATCCACTATTCAATACCAAATACCACATAATGAGGTACAGATGAGGCACAGCTGACACTGCCATGTATGCCCAGTGCTGCTCCTGGAGGGCCAGTGTCCTAAAGGGTTTAGTTCCAACCTACCCCACACACTTGCCTGTGGCTGTATCTGAAATTGCCCCCTATACCAGGGCTCTTCAACTCCAGTCCTGGAGGGCTAGTGTCCTGCAGACTTTAGTTCTAGCCCTTATATCACAGCCCTGTCTCTAAGTTGTAAGTAATTCTGAACACAGTGATTAGCTTGTTTGGGGTGTTTGATTAGGGTTAGAGCTAAACTCAGCAGGACACTGGCCCTAGAGTTGAAGAGCCCTGCCATGTACCCTCATTCACTATTCCCTACAATACTCCTCTAATACAGTGGTTCCCAACCATGTTCCTGGAGGCCCCCCAACACTGCACATTTTGCATGTCTTCATAATCAAACACACCTGATTCAACTCATCAGCTCATTAGTACAGACTCCAAGACCTGCATGTGCAGCTTTGGGGGGCTCCAGGAACGTGGTTGGGAACCACTGCTCTGATATTGTCCACCGAATGAGTGAATGAAAACAAATGAGTGAATTCAGACACTGAGTGCTGAATGCTGCAGACAGCATCTTCTGGCAAGATGAGGTAATTAATTCGTGGGATGCTCACAGTGAATGGGTTTTCTCTAGCTACTAGTCATTAAGTGTACATTGGTTTTACATTCGTTATGTAGGTGCATAATGGGATCGAATGACTGCAGCCAATAATGTCCACTGTGTTTCCAGACACCACTACCAATGGCTGTCCCATCAAATAGTGCACTACATCAGTGGTTCCCAACCACGTTCCTGGAGCCTCCAACACTGCACATTAATCAAACACACTTGATTCAGATCATCAGTTCATCAGTAGTGACTCCACGACCTGAAAAGGGTGTGTAAGACAAAGGAGACATGCGAAATGTGCAGTTTTGGGGGGGCTCCAGGAACATGGTTGGGAACCACTGCACTACATAAGGGTATAACGGGTGATTTTGGATATAACCTGGGAGTTTCTAGGAATCCTAAAGACCTTGATTTACTGGTTAAGGCGTCTTTTATTAGAATTGGAGCCAAACTCTGTGGGATAGTGACCCTCCTGGAGCAGGATAGGAAATGTCGCAAATGATGAAAAACTTGACTAAAATTGAGATTTCCATTGAATTTGGTTTTAAATTTGGTTTATGAATATCATATTTGAGTGGTTATACCAACAACAACAAAAACAATCTGATCGCATTGCTTGGCTTATTAGTGCAGCAAGACATGGATTGTCAGAATTGATGGACTAACCACCGACTTGTCAGAGTTGCACTGAACAAAACTGCTCTACAAAATCCAACATTGTCCCCATTGTGTTCTACTGTTGAGGTTGGTTTCTTTTCCCCCTTCTTTCCAGCTCTGGCTCTGTATGCATGCATGGCAAGGCCGTGAGGAGCCCAGGGGACGAAGCTCACAGTAAATGTCTGTTCAGAGGTTTAGGGATGCGCTGACAGAAGCGGAGGGAAACTCACCCATTCTCCAGTTTCAGGGCATCATGCCTCTGTTGAAACAGAATCTGAAATGTTTCCCTTATCTCTGTGGAAATGAAGGCTTTTGCACCTCTGGTGTGATATAGGAGAGTTCACATATGTGACACTGAGCTCCACAGGGAGGAGAGTCAGTATGGAAGCAGTGTGTGTGTGTGTGTGTGAATGTGCAGTCATATATGTTTAAAAAGCAAGTGAGACAGAAGTGACACCTCCACACAGGTTAGCACGGTAATGATGGCTCTCCGCTGTTTGTGGCCCGGACCGCTGCAGTTTGATTGACAGGTGGTAGCCGCTCTGGTGCGATGTGTGTTTTCACCCTGTCAGTAGTGCTGCTTTTCATGCACCATACATGTGCTACTCATCTGTGTGTGTGTGTTTGTGTGTGTGTCTCCCTGACTGATCCTGTTAGTCCCTGTCTCACCTTGGTGAATTGCGCATAATGGGCCCTATCAAGGCCGGGTGTAATAGACTGCGGCACAAGTGTTTTTGCTAGTTTCAGCCCGACGTAGTTCTCATTTTCCCGTCCTGCGCCGCGTTGTTTAAAAAGCAAATGCATTTGCGCCCATTTGTGCACCCATGGGCGTGCTGGTCTAAAAAAGAGGTGTGTTCAGGCGCATTGTTGGCGTGTTGCTATTTTGAGGAACTGAAAATAGACTGCGCCATAGACCAACTCAAACCTGGTCTAAAGTCTGGTCTAAAGTTTGTTATTTAAAGAGCGCGTTAGTAATATGCGCCTATAGGCGGGTGCACAACGCGCATACACTTTGCTTATTACACACACAGGGACGCGCAGCAGCACACAAACATTTTTAAATATGAAAAATTACATTCCACCATGTAAATAGCGACCCCGCCATGGCGCGAGCGGCTTTTAAAGGGGATGGGAGATGAGACTCTTATTGGTTTATTGCACGTTACGCCCCAAAAACACCCATTACTCATTAAGAGAATAGGGACAACCCGTTTCGACCATGCATCCAGGCGCGCCGACCGTTTTCCCGTCGTTAAACTAGCAAAAGTGGATTCGGACATGGCCTGAGTGCACCTGCGCCGTGCGCTTTAGACCATGCGCTTAGATGGTTAAAATAGGGCCCTAACACTTCCTGTGGCAATTAATCAGTCTATTATTTGACTGATTGAATCATAGAATTATCTGCTCCTAATTGTTGATCAATCAGTCAAACCTAAAGCCTCTAGACTCCCAGTGGAGATGAATGGCTATTTTATCTGATTTGGATAGACATATTTCAAAGAGAATGACATTTCTGTCTCTAGAGAGATAATTAGAAGAATTGTAACCAAAGGGAATTGTGTTATCCAGAGTGGAATGCAGCCAGATGTTTCTGAAACACCTGACACGAGATTCTTGTATTGCATTTGTTTTTGCAGAATTATCGCTAATGGCTCTTTAGATCGTAGAACGATAATCAAGGAGGTTAAAACAAGGTAAATTACTTAAAGTTAAAGAGTAAACTGTTTAAATTGCACCATTGCATTGTCGTTTTAACTTGCACGTGAAGTGATTAGGAGCATTTTGAGGATGATAATTCAAACATTACAGCTTGTTGTGTTCAAAAGGTTTAAGCTGTTTAACATTATGAACTTGACTCTATGACCTACCCGCAACACACTCTCTCCCGAAACCACTTCAAGGTCCAGTTCATCACACATCTCAGATTTGTACATGGTCCATAAGTGATCCAGGACCCGAATGAACCCGTTTCCGTCACAGAAAAAAATTAGGTAAAAACAAATGAATGCAGAAAAAAAATAAAAAGGAGCAAAACAAAGTTGACACGATTGCAGCTGACTCTGCCTTCAAATTATCCTTCCCCAAATTACGATCAGACATTCTCCCCAGCTCTAATTAAACATTAGCTTTTATTTGTTCCAGATGGGGCTTTGTTTTGAAGTTTTATTTTAGAAAGAGAACCCTTTCTGCTCTGGGAAACACAACGGCATCCAAACCTGACAGAGTTGCAGAGGAAATCCATGTTCCTGTGTTTCTTTGCTTTCTCTTCGTGTTTATAAATTGGAATTTGAGGCAAATGTTCAACAGCCACGTCCCAAGAGAGATACAGTATTATAATTCCTACCCAAGTTCTTTCCAGTCCCACACATTGACAATCTACACCTTTAGCACATTCATTTTCCCTATTCAGTTCAAGGCTCTCCTATGAACACAGACTTCTTTTCTGGATTTCTACAAGTAGATGTTATGTTAGATCACTGATCTGGACTAGAAGATATCCTTGTATATTATTAATAAAAGTTCACGACTGTGAGTTAAGATGGATTGCTTTCATACCAGTTGCAAACCATACCAAATTCCACATACTCCTAAGAGCCTCAGACCACATTTTCAAGCAAACTGTTGGTCTGCACCCGAGTTTGGACCAAGCAGACTTGGGTCTGCACCAAAGTCTCCAAAACTTGTCCTTAAAGTATCCACCATAAGTATATCTACATCCCCATACACATATTTAACAATACAAGATGAGAGAGCATCTCTTTTCAGTGTGAGAATATCATATTACTCAATCAGAGCACAAGCGAAAGCAGTGCTCTCTTGTTGTGGAAGATAGAGGAGAGGAAATGTAATGCATGATAAAAGCAGTGCTTTGTGTGCAAATGCAGTTAAGTACATTTTGTGATTGACCGAAGTGAAAAGCCCAAGTGTAAAGGAGGGGGGAGTGATAATGTGCAACTTTTAAAAGAAAGGCAAGAGCAAGGCACGTAAAAGAAAGAGAAACAATAGATGAAAGCGGTACTATCTGAGCCTGGCAAATAAAGAGTGAGTGAAGGAGGTCAAGAAAAGTGGGAATAAAGGCAGCAGGAGGGGAGGGATTCCTGGAGAGGTCATTAAGAGGACAAGCACTCACTTTCTGTTAATGACAGTGGAGTATCGCTCTAATCTGCCATCATTAGCCTGATTATATCAGGGGGGTTGGGCTTTGCCTTCAGCTCCAATCAATGGCACCAAATCAATAGAAAGAGGATATCCCTGCAAAGCCAAATCCAGCCTAGAGTGTAGCCCAACACAGCCAGACTCAGCCCAGCACAGCTGAACCAATTTAAGCTCTTCCTAAACCGCCCCATCACAGTCGAATTCAGCACAGCATAGAATTAGACTGTGTTAGCGCAATCTAACACGTGTGCGGTTTCCAGCACAACGAAAGCCAGATAAGCACAGCCTAACCTAGTTAGGCACTACATGTGACCAGATTCTTTTAACTGAAGTACATTACCCACCAAGGCTTTTTTTTTTTTTTTTCAAAGAAATGAATACTTTTATTCAGCAAGAATGCATTCATTTGTAAAAAAATCAAAAATGGCAGTTAAGATATGTGTAATGTTACAAAAGATTTCTATTTCAAATAAATGCTGTTCTTTTAAAATTTCAGTTTGTCAAAGAATCCTGAAAAAAAATATGTAGCAGCACAACTGTTTTCAACATTGATAATAATCAGAAATGTTTCTTGAGCAGCAAATCAACATATTAGAATGATTTCTGAAGATCATGTGACACTGAAGACTGGAGTAATGATGCTGAAAATACAGCTTTGATCACAGAAATAAATTATATTTTAACAGATATTCACATAGAAAACAACTATTCTAAATTGTAATAATGTTTTAATGTTTTCTTTATCAAATAAGTGAGCAAAGAAGAAACCTCTTTCAAAAATGTTACAAAAAATCTTATTGACCTCAGACTTTTGAACGGTAATTTATGTCTACAGTTTTATATCTGTTCTAAAGACTTGTTTACAAAATTTTAACCAAGTGTAAATAATATAAATCATACTGTTTGTCATTTACTTGAAAATGTAATGAAAAGTGCCCAGGACAGATGCAGAAAATCTGTGAATAGTTATAAGCAGGTGTTTAACACCAACCAGACATGGATATTTTTGAACTGTGAGCTCGGACACTCTACACAAGCATTCAAACGGTGCTTAGTGATGGAGCGTGTGTGTGTGTGTGTGTGTGTTCAGTGAGCAGATGTGTGCATCTGTGAGTGTCTCTGAGTGTCTGGATGTTCTCATGAGTTGTTTGAATGTTTGCGTGCAGTATCAACCGCAGCATACCCGTCTTTTCCCCCAGCTGTGCCGCCCCTTGAGTTAAAAAAGCACCAGAACTTCAAAGGTGGTCAGTGAAGACATTCATTTGAATTCATCATCCCAAATCTGCTGTAGTCTGGTTTGTTTGTTGTAGTATGATGGTGCAATCCAGTCATTTAGCTAAATGTTAAGAAGAATTTGTTGTTCTTTTAGAATAATGACATCATGGAATGATTTACCTATGTCCTCCGTTAGAGTTTTTAAACAGTCATTGGCTGCTATACTGATGGTTTAACTGTCCTTAATTTGCTCCATCACAGATATACTGTATTGATTCTTCAGCTTTAAAGACTTCAAGTAATCAACATTTGAGTTTAATTAATTTAATTAGTTAAACGTGTGTTAGCTTTGAGGTCTTCTATATGATTAGTGAACTGCAAAATTCACTTTTTTTTTTTCTCTTTTGGGAAAACAGAGCACATCGATGACTCATCCTGCACTACACAGATTTTCGTCCAATCAAATGCTCTCCTCTATGCCCCTCCCCCAGCACGTCTACTGAGTAGCACATCATGTTTAGTGGCCGTGATGTAACTAAAGGCCCATTCACACCAGGAATGACTATAACGATAACTATAAATTTTAAATAATTCTTCAAATTCTATGAGAATAGTGAAGTCCAACAATAACGACACAGAATAAGGATAACGTTGGAATTACTTTTAGAGTGATTTTTTTTTCCAGCAGATAAACAATAAAACATTGACAGCCAATCAGAATCCAACCCATAACTGCAGCACACTTATAATAAACAGAACATTATCGTGCTCCGATGTTGGACGCTAATAAAGTTAATGTAAAAAAATGGAATGAAGACTGTGCTCATCAAGGCATTTCATCAGGTTTTTGAGAATTAAATTCCATTCTCCTGTTCAATCGCTGTCAATCTCTCTCTCTCTCTCTCTCTCTTTAGGATGACGTGGATGTGTGGATGTTATGGTTTGGTGTTACTCGTCTTGGGGGTAATGGGACAGAAACTGCCCACACGTGACGAAGGCCTCTTTCAGATGCAGATCAGGGATAAAGCTCTGTTTCATGACTCTTCTGTCTTGCCAGATGGAGCTGAGATCAGCGGATACCTGTTCAGAGATACACCGAAAAGGTGAAATCATACATCACATAAATAGACATACACATTTTTATTTACATAGTTGCAGTTATATAAAGGTAATTACAAATTACTATAGATTAACAGAATCCCAGTCTTTAACCCTACACCTAAAAGAAAACTTTTTGCACAGTATTTTTTAACACACATATA
>NW_015554105.1:661922-663049 GCF_001515605.1 Sinocyclocheilus anshuiensis | reverse complement strand
ATATATTAAAATAACTATTAAAAATGTATTTATTTATATTTATGATGTCCCCATATTTCCTCAAATTGAGTTTAGATTTAGTTTTTTTTTAATGCAGTTCTTTTTGGTGACAATAGTGGTGGAGAAATCGCAAATTTAGGCTCTTCTGTGTGTTAAATTGAAGACATACGTTTTTCATGTTTTTAACATTTCCTTCATATAAACAAATTTGGACGGAAGGGTTATAATCATGTGCATTTGGATGTGTCTTGTGTGTGGGAAGAAGAAATATGGAATCTATCATCATAGCCATAATGCATCAGATGCGGTTGAGACATGCATTATGAATGAGATGCTGGAAACGACCGCATGTGAGTGTGTGTTTGATGAAGCATTGTTTTGAGAAGCAGGTGCACTCAAATGGACGAATATTATCCGTCAAACTGCACCACGTGCGAGGTCTTAGCAAAAGGCTGCAGGGTTATTTTAGCTGAGGATCCTGGATGAATTAATCAGAATTTACATACCACAGATGATCGCAGGCTGAGCAATTCGCAATTTAAAACGCCATGCCAGTGATTCTGTAAATGTCGTGTCCTGCTAATGAACTGCAGTATTCTCAAATATAGCTGATTATGTTGAAGTCTAGCGTACATCTGTCATAATTATTTTACAGAATGTGGATTGTCTGATTAAAAGCTCAGACTATGTTTGGAATGAAACACTATCATGCTACTTATATTAATTATGCAGTATATGTGTATGTTCAGTAGATATTTTGTGCAATATCTAAACACATTTGTCAAAATGTGCCGTGTACAACAGACCACACTGTGCTGTATCCCGTAATGCAATGTGCTCAACTTGACCTTCCATTTCCAGTAAGATAAATGATCTCGAAGTATTGTCCATCATGATTTTTTAGTTTTTTTATTTTATTATTATTATTATCAAGAGACATTTAAAATTTTAAGTTTGGTAAAGATCGTTTATTATTTATTTTATTTTATTACAATTTTAGATTTATTTTATTTTATTACAGTTTTAGATTTATTTTATTGCATTTTTAGATTAGATTTTATTTTCCTATAAATGAACCGACCCAATCTCATGAAGAAAAAAAAAAAAAAAAAAAACCTTAATAATTT
>NW_015554105.1:636370-660003 GCF_001515605.1 Sinocyclocheilus anshuiensis | reverse complement strand
AACTATTAAAAATGTATTTATTTATATTTATGATGTCCCCATATTTCCTCAAATTGAGTTTAGATTTAGTTTTTTTTTAATGCAGTTCTTTTTGGTGACAATAGTGGTGGAGAAATCGCAAATTTAGGCTCTTCTGTGTGTTAAATTGAAGACATACGTTTTTCATGTTTTTAACATTTCCTTCATATAAACAAATTTGGACGGAAGGGTTATAATCATGTGCATTTGGATGTGTCTTGTGTGTGGGAAGAAGAAATATGGAATCTATCATCATAGCCATAATGCATCAGATGCGGTTGAGACATGCATTATGAATGAGATGCTGGAAACGACCGCATGTGAGTGTGTGTTTGATGAAGCATTGTTTTGAGAAGCAGGTGCACTCAAATGGACGAATATTATCCGTCAAACTGCACCACGTGCGAGGTCTTAGCAAAAGGCTGCAGGGTTATTTTAGCTGAGGATCCTGGATGAATTAATCAGAATTTACATACCACAGATGATCGCAGGCTGAGCAATTCGCAATTTAAAACGCCATGCCAGTGATTCTGTAAATGTCGTGTCCTGCTAATGAACTGCAGTATTCTCAAATATAGCTGATTATGTTGAAGTCTAGCGTACATCTGTCATAATTATTTTACAGAATGTGGATTGTCTGATTAAAAGCTCAGACTATGTTTGGAATGAAACACTATCATGCTACTTATATTAATTATGCAGTATATGTGTATGTTCAGTAGATATTTTGTGCAATATCTAAACACATTTGTCAAAATGTGCCGTGTACAACAGACCACACTGTGCTGTATCCCGTAATGCAATGTGCTCAACTTGACCTTCCATTTCCAGTAAGATAAATGATCTCGAAGTATTGTCCATCATGATTTTTTAGTTTTTTTATTTTATTATTATTATTATCAAGAGACATTTAAAATTTTAAGTTTGGTAAAGATCGTTTATTATATTTTATATTTTATTACAATTTTAGATTTATTTTATTTTATTACAGTTTTAGATTTATTTTATTGCAATTAGATTTTAAAAAAAAAAAACCTTACTAATTTACAGGATGACGATTTTGTATAAATTTGTATAATGTGATTTGTATGGGGTAAAAATTGTATTATTATTATTATTTTTTTTAGAAAAAGTAAGCATGATGGGGGTGCACCCCTACACCTAATCTTAAGCATGTAAGAAGATCTTATGAAAAGATGATTCTGTACAAAACAATATTGTAAATACGAAGTCAAATTAACTACCAACTGGCCAAAATGTAAAATAGTTACAAACTGCCATAAGAGTGAAATGCACTGTCAAAAGATGCAAATAAAACCAAAATATTTAATGAGAAAATACTACTTCAGTTTTTCCACATAACAATTTCATGTTGAATTCATTGTGTTATTTGCCATTTCTTTGTAATTAGTTGTGAAATTTACTAGCAATTTCTAAGTGAACATTGTTTCAAATAAATTTTTTTTTTTAGTGTGGATATCATTCATACATACTCTGTTAATTTAACTAATTTGAATTGAATTGTATATAATCACATAATGCTTTCTGTTTCACACACTATTTTTAAAAGAAATAGTAGGCAGTATTCAGTCTATTCTTGCATTTAGCAGGCTAATATTTCAGTTCGCAGATAGCATTAGAAATAGTTTGCAGCTGAAATACACCAGCTGTGTTTGGTGTGGCTTTTATAAGACATCTCCCATGTGCAATGCATTGTCAAACGTATGCTAATTCAGTGGCAACACAGAGCTAAAAACGCAAACAAAGCTAGCGGAAATGTGTCGAGACAGCAAGGCTAATGTAGCAGCGCTGTGTTTGGGGAATATGGTCCTAATTCGGTAGCAGTCTCTGAAAGGCCGGCTAGTTCTAATTTCAGTATATAGTGTCTTGGGACAAGTTTTAATATATCTCAAGTACTTTTAAAGATGAAACATGACTGCAGTCAGGCGGGCTAAATTAGCAACACCATTATGCATAACCTTGCTAAAATGGCAGTCTTATACTTAGGGACTTGTGCTTTTTTCAAGCCCTAATGTGGAAAGTATTGTTATACACTTTGTTATGTAACCTTTTATATAATTTTAAGCTAAAAAAAGTGCATCTGTTTATCTAAAAAAGACCTAAAAATATGGCTAGTTTTCACACAGTCATCAAATCCGATTCAGTCCAAGCAAAGAGCACATATGCTATACAACATACAATGACTCAGGCTTAATTTCCTGTATGATTTCAGTGCATGCTAACTTTCCTCGCATTTGCAGGTACTATTTTGTGGTGGAGGAAGACAACACTCCTCTGTTGGTGACGCTGACACCTTGCGATGCTCCTCTTGAGTGGAGATTGACGTTGCAGGAGCTCCCAGAGGACCGCAGCGGGGAAGGATCAGGTATCCGAATTAAATCTCCCAATCGATGTTGCAACTCTACAGTAATTTAAAACTTGTTTTCCATGTAAACATTCTAAACTATTATTAGAAAAACTGATCTTAGATCTGTGGAACAAGAGAACATCTTCCATAGTCACTCAATACAGCTAAAGGGTTAAAGAAGACATTGGTGTCTCCTTCCATGTATCTCCAAAGGATTAAACTTGATTAGGAATCATTCATATTCTTCATAAATATGTAAGAATTCAGAATTCAGTCATAGAGGAAAATATGTATATAATATAATAAGTAAAAATGAATGTCCTACAGATGCCCCCTTGGAAAAATAACTCTATATTCATTTGAAAAGCAGCACGGCTGCATGTAAATATGTGTTTTCTGTGAAGTACTGTGGAGCGTGTCCAGTGTGGGTCAGTGTTTTCCGCCGTGGACAATCATTAGCCCTGTTAGTGCGTCAGTGTGTATTTGTGAGTGTGTGAATTTGGGCCCAGTGTAACCACACTTGGTGTGCTGATGGACTGCATCTGAATGTCTGCAGACGTAAAAGCCTAAAAGTAAGAATCAAAAAATTAAAATGGAGTGAATCTTGTATAGGGATATATAGGGGTGAATCTCATAAAACCTGTCAAGTACATGTCCAGGTGACCCCAAAATAGAAAAATCTGTAGTGAAATGTGACCTAGACATGCTTTCAATCACACAGCCGTAGGATTCCTCCCACTGTTCCCATCAACTCTGTGCATGTGTGCAAAAAAAGGTTGTGACCGGCATTCGTCTTCAAAGCAAAATTAAAAAAACTTGTTCTCCCTTTTAGCTGTACTCTGTCCTCTTTTGCCCTTCCTCCTGGTACTTTTCTCGTTTCTTCCCTTTTTCCCATCACCCTCTCTTTACATCTCTCTTTTTCCATCTGGACAGTTTCCTAAAAAATAAATCAATAAAGTTCTACAAAACACCCTTGTGTTTCACTCCACACAAATGGAGCAGCACAGCGGTTTCAGTTAAAGTGCGTCTGTTCGCGTGTCTTTGAAGCCTAATGTATAGGAGTGAACTGGGGCAGAAGCTGCTGTGTCAGAAGTGTTTGCAGAACATGTCCATGTGTGAGCTTACATTAAGACACGAGTGTCTCCCTGTGAGACGACAAGCTTCTCTGATCATCTCTGTCTTCTTGTGCCATAATGACTCCCAGGTCCTGGGTTTCCTCCTTCCTCTCAGTCTGTGGCCCAATATGGTTGTCCTGGCTGATGAAATGCAGAGACCCCCATCATTCACTGCTGTACAGTTGGGTTTTACGATTTAGATTTTTTTTTTTAACAAAACACATGTGTAATGATCGTCCTGCTACGCCGTGACTTGGCTGTGATTGGGAGATCCTGAAAGACAAATCAGTCACAGTTGATGATATCCGCCTTCAGACTCATTTCCTTGCTCACATACACATTCAGTCATTCGCAGCTGCAATAACTCAAACACACATACACACACTCTAGTGGGACTGGACCATAGGAAAGAACATTTCAAATGAGATCTCTTCAATATTTGCTTGACTCCCTTATTTAACACACCTGATTCAGATCATCAGCTTGTTAGGAGAGAGCTCCATGAACTGAACTGAGTGTGTCAGATAAGGGAGACGTACAATTTGTGCAGAGCGGGGGTCCCCAGGGCCAGGATTAAGAACCACTGCTCTAGAGTTTCAGAAAAGAGCTCAACAATGACTCAAATTTTGCTATTCACCTGTTTTTAGAGCTCTATGCATTTATATTTATGCAAACCTTGCATTCAATGGGAATCAAACCCATGACTTTAGTGTTGCCAGTGTTTAAGCCACATAAATACTTAGTGTATGTCAACAATTGTCTCATTTGGGTCTACTTTATTTCCCCTAAAGAATGGAGACACATCTGAGACAAAGTTGACATTTCAAACATAAGTCAGAACTCCATTTAGTCCCTTGAGCTACTTCTTTGCAATACACTGTTTCTCTGGTTAATTGCAGGACTACATTATAAATGAAATGCAAACAAGGACATGGAAGCATTTTTAATTGTTGTTATCTTTTTTTGAGGTACAGCAGTCACAGTAAATAAATACTCAAACACAAGTCTTTTCCCATGTTTGCGGAATATATCCACTGGGAGCCGGTCTGTGAGTGCAACGCGTGTTCATTTAGTTCTCTGGTTGACAAACATAATATTATGTTTTCTTGCCCAGCTGAATGGAGAGGGCTTGGAAAGGAACTCAAGGAACGGTAAAGCCACAAGGCATCTCTGTGTAGCTTAGAGTTCCCTGGGAAGACATAGTGAAAGTCGCCCTCTGATGCGCAGGGTTGTTTGGATACAAAACACAGCCGCCAGCAGATGAGTGGCTAACGTCCAGCGGAGCAGGTAGCACCCAGTGACCTCACAAGGATTAACACATTAAACGATGTTCTTTCCGTTAAAATGGAAATTGGTGCTTCTTTTTCCAGTGGTGTTAATTGGGCTATGGGGAGGAAGCGGAAAGTAAACAACTAGATGAGTTTTTTTGTAGTGGTGAGGGAAATGCGTCATTATGTGGCAGTTAATGTTAAACGTCTCAGTCACTGATGTTCAGAGAGAGCTTAAGTGTGTACATCCATTTGTTCAACAGTTTATGTGGCTTGTGTTTGTGTGTGGTTTAAACAAGTCATCATTCAAAATGTGCATCTCCAAATAGCACCAAGCAGTTTTCCCCCACAGAATGGGCCTTGTTTTTGATGTTTGTGGTTTGTTCTGTGGGGACACTCATTTCCCCATCATTTTTTTTTGTGTTTGTTTCCCAAGGTCTAATTTTGTGAATCTCTCTGTGTCTTTTGTGTCCCAGGTGAGCCAGAACCTCTAGAGCAGCAGAAACAGCAGGTCACGGCCAATGAGGGGACTGAACTCTTTACTTACAAAGGTAATGACGTTGAGTCGTTCATCTCCACTAGCTCCCCTTCGGGCTTGTACCAGCTGGAAATCATCTCCACCGAAAAGGACAGCAACTTCAAGATTTACTCTACCACAACTCCCGAATCCGACCAGCCATACCCAGAGCTGCCTTATGACCCCAGGGTTGATGTTACCGCATTGGGTCGTACTACTGTCACGTTGGCCTGGAAGCCCACTCCTACTGGCTCCATAATGGGCCAGCCGATCCATTACTGTGTGGTTATTAACAAGGAGCACAACTTCAAGAGCTTATGTGCAGCGGAGGCCAAGATGAGCTTAGATGAAACCTTCATGATTGCTCCAAAACCCGGTCGGGATTTCAGCCCCTTTGACTTTGCTCATTTTGGTTTTGTCCCATCTGAGAATGATTTCAAGGCTCGTTCCCTCACCACCAACAGAGCTCTGAGCAACAAGATGAGTCGCACATATATATCCAAGCCCAAAGTGGCAGACATACAGAAAATCTGCATAGGCAACAAGAATATTTTTACCGTGACGGACCTAAAGCCAGACACACAATATTACTTTGATGTGTTCGCCGTCAACACTGGCACCAACATGAGTACTGCGTATGTGGGCACTTTTGCCCGCACCAAGGAAGAGGCCAAGCAGAAGACAGTGGAGCTCAAGGATGGGAAAGTAATCGATGTTTTCATTAAGAGGAAAGGCAGCAAATTCCTTCACTTTGCCCCTGTCTCCTCTCACCAGCGCGTCACGCTGTTTGTGCATGCCTGTCTGGACGCAGTGCAAGTTCAGGTGCGGCGTGATGGGAAGCTTGTTCTTTCTCAGAATGTGGAGGGTGTCCGTCAGTTCCAGCTCAGAGGAAAGCCCAAAGCCAAGTACCTGATCCGTCTGAGAGGGTCCCGCAAAGGTGCCTCCACCTTGAAAGTACTGGCCAGCACACGTGCCGGAGGCAAGCAACCATTCCCTGCCCTACCTGAGGATACCCGCATCAAGGCTTTCGATAAGTTGCGTACCTGTTCATCCGTCACTGTGGCTTGGCTTGGCACACAGGAGCGCAACAAATACTGTGTTTACAGACGTGAAGTTCCCGAAAGTTATGGCGAAGAGCATCGGCGCCGAGGGCAGAACCAGTGTGCTGGACCGGAGAGTCGTCGCAAGTCTGAGAAAGTGCTTTGCAAGTACTTCCACAGCGCCAACCTGCAAAAGGCAGTCACTACGGAGACCATAACGGGCTTCGAGGCAGGAAAGAGCTACCTTCTGGATGTTTATGTGGTGGGACACAGCGGCCACTCAGTCAAGTACCAGAGCAAACTGGTGAAAACAAGGAAGTACTGTTAAAAAACAGAGACTCCGAAGCACAGACTCTGCACAGAAGTAAATATATTATATATATAATGAGAAAAAAATAAGTTTATTTAACTCGAAGTGATATTCTACTAAGGAGAGTTTTGCAGACTGACTACTTGCGCACAATGCTAATGCTAACGCTGCATGTGTCGCGGTTACTGAACTGCCTGTAGAGTGAGATATCAACCCTTGTATTTATGTTTACATTACCGAGTCGAGTCAAGTCGAGTCTGGCGCTCTCAGACGACCTAAGGCACCTGAAGGTTTGTTCTCAGGGGGTGCCATCGCTGTTGCTACGCAAAGAGTCCCTTTACTGCATCCTCAATGCCATGGAAATGGGAGTTTGGAGGAGTTGCGGTTCTCTTTTAGCCACTGCATGCACCATTTGTCTGCCTTATGTCTACGTTCTATTTGTGCGTTCGTTTTGGTTTTTACACCAGTCATCGCAGAGGTAGCTCCATGACTCCTTCTCTCCGCTCTCCTGCCCTGTATTAAAAACATGGTTTAGAAGACTTTTTAAAATTATTTCATACTTCTTAATGTTTTATTTTTTTAACTATTTGTTTGTTATTGACAACAGTTATTAGTGATAAAAATGTGTTTTAAATCTATATGAAAGTTAACGTTGTTGAAGCGTTTCTCCGCTGTCAGTTTGTGTGTGTATAATCTCAGTTTGTGAATCTGGTATGTGTAAATGTGTCTCATCTCTGTGTCACATGTACAGATTTTCTCTACCAATATTCATGTACATAAAACACTAAATATAGACATCTGTAATCCCAGCAGTTCTGTGTTTCTCTGCCAGGATGATGTATAGTAATATATAGATATGAAGTAAATCATCTTTCACATGACTCATAGTCAAGAATACTCAAATGATTTATTACGTTTGCCAAAATGTGCAGTTTACAACAGAGCACACTGCATGGAATATCCCACAATGCAATGCACAATGTTAGCCGCAAGGTCTTTCTTGTTTATTTGATTGGACTGCCAAGATTTAAAACATTTTAATTTGATAAACAAAAAATGCTAAATAAGTTTATATTACTAAGATGATAACTCAATGTCACTTTCTGTATTAACCATGCACAAAGTTTTGTGACAACAGTATAGCATACTACTGCTATTTCTTATTGCTGCATGACACATTCTGTTTCACACTAGTAAGCAATTGCAATCTGCACACAGCCATCATTTCTAAGTTTGTAAAGTGAGCAAAATAGTAATATAATTAAAAACTTATTTTAAAAGAATACAACTGTCAAATTAGTACTTTATTGTACAGTACATGTACTTACAGTGTACTTATACAAGAAAGTACTGGGTATTATATGGTGACTACATGGGTTACGGTTAGGTTTAGGGATAGGTTAAGGTTTAGTATCTAGTTATTACCCAGTTATTGTAACTGCTATAATAACTACATAGTATGTCACGGAACAGGACTGTAAAATAAAGTGCTACCTGCATTTGCATATGACGTATTTACACAGCAAGTATATTCCCATTATCTTTATCATTGTTTATCTCTCTCTTTCACAATCACTTGTAATTGAAATATAGGGTTGAATTTTTGCACAATGCTCAAACCAAACTGTACTTCTCAGTCTAGCGTCTTTCCTGATGAGTTGGGTTTGAGTCCCCTTCACAGCCTGTCAATCGCTACAGACATGGCAGAACCTAGCCTGTCTTAAATTAGCCTCATTGTTGCCCTTCGATAATGAGGAAGAGTACTAGGAATGGTGCGGGAATGGATTGGGAATGCTTGAGGCAATGGTTTGGGAATGCCATGGATGGCCCTTTACAGAGAGGCTAATGTGACCAGTCAGCAGGTACTGTGTGCAAAGCTCACAGAAAGATGGTCATTTGGAGAGTGAATGTGTTTTTAATAAAACCAAAATTCCCTGGATCCCAAGACAATCAAAAGAAGAGGTGGCCAAAGCATTCACATTTTCCTTTTTTTTTTGTTTCTTTTCTTTTCTTTTCTTTTCTAAACCAAACCAAACCCTACTGAGTGGTCTTGCTCACTGTCTGTATAGCCATTTGCCTTCTAAATATAGAGTCCGTACTGAAATAAACCCTTATAATTGACTGATTTAGTACGCTAGATTGGTAGCTACATTGTGCATCACCCAAATAGTGAAGCACATGGGAGACATCCTCACACAAACCACACCAGAGACTTTAAAAGAGTTTGACATTAGGATGTTGCTAAACATACCAGAAACATAGAATAGCATACTAGCATACTATTCTTACTGTTCCATATATATGCCAAATTCGGCTACAATCTGCACATACACATGTATGTAAAGGCAGACGTGAATGTTTGGTCAGTTCAGCAATATCTAACTTGTACTTGCGTTATGATCTGTTGGGTAGCTAAAACCATCTGTGTTTACAGCCTTAATAAGCATAAAAATACATTGGACACACAACTATTTTATAAAATTGCAATTCAATTAAGCAATGTTTATCAAAACTTTTAAAAACTGAATAAAATATTAGCATATTTATTATAAATGTTGTGAGTAATCAGGTGCTCCTTCGAAATTGCATCTCCATAGGATCCTCAAGTGATCCAATTGGCTTAAAGAACTTTTAATGGGTGCTCTCTTTAGCGCCAGGTTACAGTTATGATATATCTAGTTTGAACTACATTATAATGAAAATGAATGTTTGTTTTTGTAAGCTTACATACTAGCATTAGTCTGATAGCTTAGCTGATACTCTGTGCATTCATCTGTTCACAAAAATCTTTATTTATTAAGTTTATGAAGTGAAAGAAATTACATTATGTCCAATTTGTTTTATTATGCACTATAGAGTAAGCAATTAAATATATGTTTTTAATAAATTAATTTTGTAATTAGTAACTATTAATGATAGTTGAAGACCGAGGAAGGACAATATTTTTTCACAACACCAGCATTTCTCTCAGCTTTTTTGAATAGATCATTTTACTGAGCTTGTCACAATGCCTTCTAGAATAGCTTTATTTCATAAAGGATACCTAGCTAACAAGGAACGTTCTCACAACTTCACTAATGTTTCTTCATTAAAAGTTCTATAAATGCACAAAACATGGAACATTAATATTTGATATACATTCTCATAGCGTTGTGAGAAACGTTCTTATAACAACATTCTTGTAACGTTCTTATGATGTTATTTGTACTTGGTGAATGTTCTCATAATGTTGAGAGAAAACAATTTTAGAATGTTATATTTTGGGTAAAAAATGAAATTAGTAGAATGTTGTAAGAACAATTTTAGTAACAAGAAAACTGGATATTTTAATGATCTTAGAACATTAAAAACTTTGAAATAACATTATATTTTTGGGTGAAAACAAAGCTATTTATACTTATTAAAACAAATACTGGACATTTAAACGTTTTAGAAACATTTCAAAACAATGTTCCCACGACGCTTTTATGACCTAAATTTGTTACCTGGGTATGTCTTATGCTGCTTTAGTATTTGGCCAATAGAAGGTGTCTTAAAAAGCAGCATAACTGTACTGCATATTGAACAGTCTTGGCATTGGTTGCACATCCATACTTTAAAATGCTATCAAATTGGGCAGCTCATTAGACTTTAGAACAGAGCTTATGTTTGTCTTTCGAACACGTATCTTTCCCTCCCACTCTCTCTCTATCTCTCTCACACACACACACACACACACACACACACAATCCATTTACCTCGTTGTATCCTCTATTCTGGAATTCTTATAAGCCACGGTTGCTGCATTTGGCTGCCAACACTCACTCAGAGTAAAATGATAACAGCACAATCAAAACAGGTCTTCTCTCTGTAAAAGCAGTTCACATTGGTGTCGTAAAAGAGGAAAATACTCAAATACATAGAATAAACGGTTTCTTGCTGGCCGACGGCTCTCCAGGGACTATAAAAGGAGAGAGATGTGGTAGTTAGGGGGAAGAGTTAGAGATATACAGCCAGAGAAAACAGTGAATGAAATAAATATAGAGGGATGGAAGCCACATTTCAGAGTGATGGGTTTCAGCTTTTAGCGCTGAACTTTGTTCTGCTCTTATCTGATTTTCGGCGTGTGTGTGGTTCTGTATGAATGCATGTATATGCATGGCTTGCATCCCAGTTTCTTAGAACTAAGTGACACTTTTGAAGATAGTTTGTGAAGAAGGATTCTGAAGTAACTCTTTCACACACACATATCCACATATAAACTCTGTTTATGACACTTGTGTGTGATGGTGCTCATAAGACAGAAATACTGATACCAAGGTCTCACCAACCGCAGTCCTGGCAGCTCCTCTGAGGTCAGACCATCTGTACCTAAAGACCTCCTCACGAGGATCAAAAACCACCATCAAAACTCCCTCTAAAGTGGTTCACCATCATGACAAAAATGAGAGAACAATAAATACTGCTAGTTTGGCGGATACTTCACAAAACGCTTCCCAAGCTCTCTTTTTGGAGGTAGGGTGGTTCCTAATGACTTTAAGCTGACATGATTTCTGGGTATCATAAATAATCTTTCAAGGTAAGTCAATGTACGTAGCTGTAACTCTTAAAAATAGAGTTTCCAATTAGATCCAGATCCAGAAAGTCTGATGCCACAGGAGTTTATTGATGTACTGCCACATTTTGTGTCAGATCTGTAGTCAATGATTCACATGTGTCATGTGACTAAATGTGACATGGTAAGTGATACATGGAGACATAAACTTCAAGAAAAGTCACTATATCAAAATAAAGCAATAAGCCCCAAGAAGCCGTGGTTTACAGTGAATTTATAACAGCTAAGGGGCGTTGTTAGGCATGATGCGAAGCGAAGTCCTTAGCTGTTATAAATTCACTGTAAACCATGTCTTCACGGGGCTTATTGCTTTTATAAAACGGTTATTCCATATACGTAGTAAGGTTTCACAGAATAAAACAGAGCAAATAAAGTGTAATGATATTAATAAAAACAGTATTCTTCCACCAAACAATGTAGCTCCTCAGAAACAGTTGTGGTTGCAACAAAGTGGTTGCTGAGCGACACACAGAAGTAAACAAAGGTGTATGTTTGTGGAGTAATTTACAACAGCTTCGAACGCGGCTCAACCAATCAGAATCAAGGACCGGAACTCTCCGTTTTATAAATCAAGTTTTTTTTTAAATTTACATTAGTGGTTCTATGAAGAACCTTTAACATCCATAGAACCTTTCCATTGCACAAAATATTTGGAAAATGTATAATGGAAAAAGGTTATTGAGATTATTATAATGTTCTTAACTCTAAGAAAAAAATGGTTATTTTAAGAACTGTTCACTGAAAGGTTCTTTGGGGAACCAAAAATGGTTCTTCTATGGAAACACTGGAAAAACCAACTTTTGGAAACACAGTGTATATGCCACCTTAAAAGTAAAGGTTTTGCACTTTACACTTACATTTGAAGAATCTATAATGAAACATCAAGAACCTTATAGTGTAGCTCCAGCACTGTATAATGCCAAAAATATTGCTGAACCCAAGAGTCACTGAAGAACCCTTTATCTTTAAGAGATTATACTAACTATTATTGTCTCTGTCTGAATAAAGGGAGTAAAAATGAATAAATGGAGACAGCATTTTGTTACGCCCTCATAAAGGGTGGTCTGGTGTCTGTGTTGTCCTTCATCAGATGTCTGTTGTTAGTGGCAGTCGTTTTCTCACGCTTTATCTTCACTCTGATCTCTCTGTCTCTCAGGACTATTTCTCTACCCACCCTCTCGCTCTCTATCAACGCTTCCCATCCTGATGGCCCTCAAGAAGCAGCGGGGGCTTGACAAAGTCAAACACAGTAACGTCAGCAGTGCAGGACAGGCCAGAAACAGCATTCATTGGGATGTTGGTTTGGAGTGAGGTTTGGATGATGGAGACACCTCAAGTTTGAAGAGATCGGTCAGTATCAAGTTTTCAGAAGTGTTTCTGAAATATGGTAAAATGCTGGGGAAAATCCTCCATGAAGGTGGTTGTGTGAACTGCCAAAATGAGGTTTGTCTGCAGAGAAAATATTTGCACAAAGAAATAGAGACCCTGAGGAATGAGAAAGAAAGAGAGCTTTTTTTGGAGGTACTCAGTGGTCTGTACTTCTGTTAGGATCTGCTACCAGCCTCAGTCTGACTGGTTGTGGAGTCAGCAAGAGATGCAGAAATACTTCAGTTTGGATGATTCCGTATTATAGACAACACTATCATCAAGCTAAAGTTAGGATGAATTGCTGTGGATCCATTACAAATGACTAAAGTATACTTTAAGCAACACAATACAAGCTTGTGGTGACATTTCAGCAATATATTATGTTGCTACTTGCATTTTTTGCAACACTTTTAAAATTGACACTTAAACCGTGTTTAGTTCTATCCAAAACAGATCAGCATGAATCTGGCAATGTTTTATTACTTCGGGTGTAGTACATATCATGCCATTCGTGTTTGAAAATGATGTAGCTCCTACACTTAACCCTATGCTAAACCTAACTGATAGTGTAAACAAAAGCAAACAAGATACAAATGTATTTGCTATGAAGCAACCATGCCATTTTAGCCTGTTTTCTTTTGTGCTCTTTTTCTGACTTGCATCGAATGCAATGCTTTACCAGGTGTGCTACCAAGCAAGTTTACTATGTCAAAAATGCCATATGAAGCTGGCTGTATGATGCAAATGATAAAATGTAATAGTTTTCAAATCATGCACTATGGTAAAAGTCATAAAGTCAGTATTTTGCAAGGAATTGTGTGAAAATAAGTATGCCCTGTAATCATAATTTGTGTGAAAAGGAATAAAAGTTGGTGGTTTGCTGCCACTAGTGTTCACCTCAGCTTAAAACAGCAGTGAATTGTATAGGTGTGTTTTTAGAGCTTTGCAAAAACATTTTTCCAATGAGACTAGGTTGATTTTAAAGAAATAGTTCACTCAAAAATAAAATTGTGTAACCCTTTTATCATTCCATCCAAACCCATATTACTTGTTTTTAAGAATGTCGAGACTACTATTTTTCATACAATAGCAGTTGACCAGGATCTGTTAAACTCCAAAAAGGAGATATAAAAGCAAAAGCTTGTGATTTAAACCCATCATCTTTACTTATTCTGGGAAAACAGACAAAATATGAATCACTTTGTTAATCAATATTTATTTTGGCCCAATCAATACTCTTTAGAATAAGCATGTCCTTCCCCCAATACCACCTGCCACTGACTAAATCATGGCTTTGCTGAGCTGTGATGTAAACTGATGTCAATTGGCTAGTTACACACACTGTTGAGCTGTTTAGTTCACATGCGTGTGTGTTTGGGTGTGTGTGGTCAGCATGTGATCAGTCACTCTAGCTGAGAGAGTAAAAGTTGATGTTGATGCTCAAGTGTGTGTGTGGGTGTGTGTAGGGTCAGGTCAAGGGTCACTGAGTCCTAACCCAAGGGTTACCGGGGGTCAGGGGATGGAAGAAGATGGGCCACACAGAGATCACTCTCACAACTTCTGTCACTCCAAATACTCTTCATCTCTTCAATGCATTCAGTAACCTCTCAAAGACCCAATGAAAAGGTCTGACACGCAGTTTTTTTCTCTTTGTTGACGTATGTCCTATATAGGAAGTTGGGGAGGGCTGTATTGATGAGCTTGATGGCCCTTCATATTAGACTTTCCATTCACCTTCGTTCAAAAGCATCCAAATGTGGAAGGAAAGTTGATTTATTTATTTATTGACCTTGCAGATTTCTTTAACCATTTTTTTCCACATTTTTTTTGTTCTGTTTCCTCAAAAGAGAATAATATAAATATGTGTATTTATTACAAGTTAATTTATCATACTGATGGCCTCAAACTTGATGTTAATGACACCAAACACCATTGGTCCTCATAACTGATCATGCAGAAAGTTGAAATTCCTTAATGTACTTTACTGAGGTGAGTCTGGAAATGACCACCCTGTACACGCAATTCACGATTGTACAATCTGTTTACTCGCACAATTTACCCACAGACACTGGTTTTAGTCTAATGGCCATTGGTCTTAAGCCCTGTGTGTCTCTATGCCCATTTTCCTCAGATGTTCTCAGCAGAAACCTGTCTTTAACACATCCAGGTTGGTAGAAGGACCATTACACAGCATCTAAACATGTGAGGCACACAAACAATGAGCTGGGATTGTTAACGGCAACTTATATTCACATCTGTCCTCCATTTATTGCGTTTATAAAGCATTAAATCAAATAGATTATTAAAGAAAACACAACGTGTACATGAAACAGGGACCACACAGACAGACTAGAGGCTAATGTTCATACTGAGGTGCATTAGCTCTGTTTGGAAGTCAGATGTAAATATAACATGTCAGTAAAATGGAAATGTTCATTTAATTTAATGCTGTTATATGTTTAAATCTGGACCATCGCGTACATTAATAGGGTCTGAGGCGATTTTGTTATGGGATGTCCCCCGGTGAGTTATATAACAGATATAACAATATAACAGAGACCCTTAGTGGTCTCCCTTTGTCACAGAAACTGGTTGTCCCCCACAAATCTTAATAAAAAAAAAATAATAATAAAATAAATAAATAAATAAATAAAGCATTATAAAATATGTAATGTACTGTATTATTATTAGTTACACGATTATTATTTTTGTTGATATTATTTGTAGTATGCGTGATTTTTGTTCAATTTCGTTTTTTCTAGAATAATATAATGAAATTTCCCGGGAAAGTAAAATATGTAGCTCACGGCAACAAACTTTCCACCAATCAGATTGCAGAAACTAACTCCGTTACTGCCACTAGCGTGGAGTTTCAGAAACTTTCCGCCAATCAGAGCGCAGACTCGCATTCCCTGTCCGGCCAACAGCCAATCGGAACGCAGAGCCAGTCTCCTGCACAGACAGTAACATGGAAGAGCAGACTGGACTGAGATTTCCAAACACAGCGAGCAGAGAACATTAAAGCAGCTCCTAACCTGTGTTTCCGAGCGCCTTTCGTCTGTTTTGTTTTGAAGAAAGTTTTTTTCTGAAGTAATGAGAATGTTGGGCATGTATGTGCCGGACAGATTCGTGCTGAAGTCCTCCAAAGTTCAGGACGGGATGGGGCTGTACACTGCCAGAGCAGTCAAAAAGGTTCGTGCATATAAAACAAACTCTCAGCATGAAAGATAAAGTATGCGTAGTGCAGTAATAAAACCGCTTATTTTTTAGCCTACTGTTTTTACTCTGCACATAATGTATTAAGTATAAGCGCCTGGTTGTAGTTGCATTCCTCTGTGTATGTGCTTACGTGTGCTGCCACGTCTCTTACAAACAATCACCATGGTAACCATCGTTTCCGCCAAAAATCCATCATGCCAACCACCATTTCCGCTATAACATGCAGACTGTGGGAACGTGTTACTAGCTTCCTATTAGCCTCCACTGGCTTTTAAATAAATACATACATAATATAGTTTACACTATTTGAAAGAGAACTGTATTAACTTGTAACTTTTCAGAAAAAAAAACGTTTTTTTAAACTAACAGTAGCCTAAAACGTGCACACACACATATGTATATATATATATATGTATATGTGTGCACGTTTTATGATTTCAATAATAAGTATTTTTATATATATACATAATTACACTTACATAAAAATACTTATTATTGAAATAATATACTTTACAATAATATACTTAAGGGCAAACTAAATGTAATGATTTCAGAAACTTAACTGCATGTTATTTACAATTAAATGAAAATGTGTTAAAGTTAAAATTTATATTAAATGCAACTAGTTGAACTTAGTAGTGCTTTTTGACCCACTGAATTGGAATTAATTACGTCAATATGGCATTTCATTATTTCTTTGATTATCTTTGAAATATGGTTTAAGTGAACTCAAATGTACTGACAGTCATTTATGTCATTTCTGATGAAACTTGTATGTCATGCGTTTAAATATGTTTTTAATGGTGAAGTTGCATTTTAGTACATATTAAATATATTAACTTTAAATGTAATATCAAATAACATACTACAGTTAAAATTATAATCAAGTCCTTTACATGTGCTTTAGTATGTTAGTCAACACATCAAAATAAGTGCACTTATTTAAAGCATGACAAAAGATTATTAAACCATAATGGTTTAAAGTATGCTTAAGTGTGTTAAGAAATGTAGTCATGAATGTATTTCCTTTAAGTACACTTAAGTGACATTTAATTTAATCAATATTATATTAGTATAATTTAAGAGTACAATTAGTACAAGTACATTGTTTTTTTTATTTTTTATATATACTTTTAAGATTTGAAATACACTACAATTGCACATTCAGTAATGTATGGGAACGTATGAAATATGAAATAAACTGAAAAAAAAATCACTAAGAACTTGTTAGCGAATTTCACGATTATTTACAAAGAAACATTCAATTATAAACACATTAGGCTAAATGACGGAAAAAGCATTTTCTTGTGAAACATACTCCAATAATAATCTTTTTTATTTAAAAAAAAAAGTGTATATACTGTATAATTGCAGTGTATATATAATCTGTTTCTTAATAGGATTCAACCTGGTATCTTCCGTTTCACTTTCTTTGCTTGTCTTGATTTTTCAATTCGTCAGATCTTAATTGGGTCAACTTGCCAAAAGCATTCACAACATCTGCGTAAGCCTTAGAAAATGTCATCTGAAGATTTCAGACCATTTTATGTTTTGAAACTGTATCTTAACGTGTCTGAGACTTGACATTAGTGCTGGGTGATATACCGGTTCAAACGGTAAACCGCAACAAGTGCATAAGCAACGCATACAGCATTGTGAATTGAGAGTTAACTGTTAACTTAACCTGCTAAGATCACAGGTGTTGTGCCGAATTCCGCACCCCTGCCAGATTATGCACCCCCTAGTATTGGTAGGTTTAAAGGTAGGGTCGGTGATTTCGGAGAGGCTAGCAATATCAAGCTAGCTTTGAATTATGCTCTCCCTGCATAATCACTCCCCAAAGACACGCCTCCTCAAAAACACATGAACATGCACAGGCAGAGCAGAGGCTAACCAGTGACACGATGAGAGACGGCGTTGGTGGAGGGTTGAATGCAGCGCTGTAAGATTACCTCATGTCTCATTCACCGGCGAGAAAACATTACAGTTCAAAGCGCATAATATTATAATAATAACGCCTTCCATTCTCGCTCGGTCTGCAGTAGCGTAGGGCTGGACGATATGGCCAAAATTTATATCACGGTATATTTCTTAATTTCGGTCGATACGATATAATTCCGATATCGATATGAACACTATTTATCTGAAATAGAAATCTTTTGTAACATTATAAATGCCTTTATCATCAAGGATCATGTGACACTGAAGACTGGAGTAATGATGCTGAAAATTCAGCTTTGATCACAGGAATAAATTACATTTTACAATATATTCAAATAGAAAGCAAATTTAAATAGTAAAAATATTTCAAAATTGTACTGTTTTTGCTGTACTTTGGATCAAATAAATGTAGACTTGGTAAGCAGAAGATAATTCTTAAAGGGATCATATAATGCTGTGCACTTTTACAAGTTTGAACTGAAATGTGTTTTGGCAGTGTGTGTACACAACCACACTATAATGATAAAAATCGTTTTAGTTTTTTGTGAATCTACTAAAATCTTTACCCCTTTCTCAAATCGAGCCGATCTCAGATGCCTGTCTGTGTGACGTCCCTCCCACGATAGTTTGATTGACAGCAGTGTTTCAGCACAGACTGGACTGGCGTCTTACCTTAGACCCGCCCTGAGTGAGCTGTCATCAGTCCACCGTTGTTTCACCGCCGGAGCAGATGTAGACAAGAATGACTCCTAAGCGATTGAGGTGTTCTGTTGTTGGATGTAATAATGAACATAGCAGCCGTCATTTACTCCCGACATCTGAGCCGCTGAACTCAAAGTGGATTTTGTTTGTTTCTGAAGGGAATGCTCCCCCGATCTGCCTAAATGCATCTATGTTCGCGTGAATAATTCGTGATCCAGCTTCACCTCCAGAAGAAGTGAGTATAGGGTTTTTTAATGAATCTTTGCCTTTCACCTTTCCTAATAATGTGCTAATTAGCAAGTTTCACGATGAATGCAGCTAAAGTAAACAGTCCCTCAGAGAGCGGCTCGGAAGAGAGGGGCGGGGTCAGTAGAGCTCATTAACATTTAAAGGAAATGCTACAAAACTGCATGCTCTGAAAAGAGCTGTTTTTGAGAGGGTAAAAATTTGTTTTTTAGACTACCATTGAAAAATTTTAACCAAACTATGATACAGACTTTTCATTTCAAATAGAAAGCACTTATTTTAAATATTAAAAAATATTTAATATTTTTTCAACATTTTTTCATAAAATATCACTGCTTTTGCTGTATTTTGGTCAAATAAATGCAGGCTTGGTGAGCCGAAGAGATTTCTTTAAAAAACATTAAAAATCTTACTGTTCAAAAACTTTTGACAGGTAGTGTAGGCTGATTATTCTTATAGATTAAAACAAATGTGCTTCAGCCAGGATAAAGAATAAGAAAAGTGCTCTGAGTTGCTGCAGAAAACAAAAAAATTGAGCAACAACAAAAACATGTTGCTGGAGACACCCTAATGAAAAAAAAATGCTTAGTATACTTGCAGCCAGACTAATTGTCAGTATACTTTAAGTGTGTTAATGATTAGTTAACTTGAAGTGTGCTATTTTGGAACAGCTAATTTTGTACTAAGTATATTTGAATTGTAATTAAACTCATTACAATAAATACATAACTTCAATGACAGACAGACACATTATTAACAATTCAGTGTTTATTTAAACCTCAAATGGTTTTAGCATTGCCAAACATAAAATGCACCAACGATGTTTTTAAATAAAAAGAACGCTGAAAGAAACAAACATAAAAAATAAAAACATTTAGCAACAGCAGCAACACACAAACTTCACTTTTTTCCTGAATTTGATTTTGATTTTTTTTTTGACTTTATTCCGAACGTAAAATAAATACAATAAAACAAAACAAAAACAATACAACACAATTTTAAATTATACATGTCCAAAAAATATTGCAATTCTATAAAGAATTGTTCTTTGTTACACTTGCGCCTGATGGCCGCTCACACATCAGATGCACTTGTGTGTGGAAACTAACCTCAAAGTAAAAGAGGTAAGGTCAGAGGTCATGTTCATACAACTTTTTCTTTTTACTACATCAGACTGTAAATCTCCTGTATTAAACCCGTACTACTTAATAGAATGAACATAATGATTAGCGGTGAGGAATTGTATCAGTATGTCACGTCAATATTGCTTCCAGTGTATTAGTCAAACATACAGTATACAACAGAAGTGAGTACACCCATATAGCATCACTTTAAATCACATGATACAACACTATTCAAGTTGAAAAGAATAGTATTTATAGTACAGGTCAGGCTAAATTGTAATGTAGACACATGCATTTTCTGTAAAGCTGCTTTGAGAAGTTAGTGTACTCTAAATGAGGGCATAAAGTGCAAAAACAGCAGCAGTGCACTGACCCTAGACTTGGTTGACATCACCTCTCCGTCTTCAAAGACAATCAAAACATCCAGTGGGTTCCCTCGTGACATTTCCTCTTCCTCCTCAGCAGCAATGATGGGGACTGCTGCCTTCTGCACCTGCTCAGGCTCCTTTTTCTAAATGCATTTAAAAAAGTGTTAGTATATGTCACAACAAATCATAAAATTAACCCTTGTGTGGGAAGACATATTTACATTTTCATAAATGAAAATAAAGGTGTGCAGGATCAGAGTAGTGTTTATTCAGTAGGACCTGCAACGATGTTTTTAAATAAAAAGAACGCTGAAAGAAACAAACATAAAAAATAAAAACATTTAGCAACAGCAGCAACACACAAACTTCACTTTTTTCCTGAATTTGATTTTGATTTTTTTTTTGACTTTATTCCTAACGTAAAATAAATACAATAAAACAAAACAAAAACTAAATGAAAATAAAGGTGTGAAGGATCAGAGTAGTGTTTATTCAGTAGGACCTGTGCCCATTTAAAACCCTGTAGTACTTTTCAAAAACTTGTAGTAATTTTCACAACATGTCTTCCAGAGCTGTCGGTCAACTGGATTTAATTGGGAAAAACTTTCAGGGGTGTTTCAGCTGAATGTTCTTGAGTTTGAATATAATTTTTATTAATAAAACATCCAAATAAATATAATTTAATAAATATAAATAATAAATCAACACAACTTTATACAAACCCAAAGCAACTTTAAGATAAGGGCAAGTGGAAATATACCACAAAATACCTTTTTTTGTAATCCATATTAAGAAAGCCTACTATAACTAGAACTTTCAGTATTCTTAAGCATAATGACTCTGAATTTTGTGCTGCTACATTTGCAAAAATAGCAATTCATCCAAAAATGAATTAATGTACTTAAAAAAAACTTTCAGAAAATGATGGTTTACATCTCGCATAACAGTAAAACCTTGTTTATGTATTTATTTGATTAGCTTTTAATTAGTTATAATAACCTATAGCCCTATACTCTATACAAACATATTTTCTCCAAAAACATTATTTGTTATAAGTATTTGTATAAGTCTGTTCAACATGATGCAGTCGTGTTTGAACAGGAAACCTGATATAATGATGTTAAATCAAAAGGAATTGTTTAAATAAAGTGAACAGCATTACATTTTTTTTCTCAGTGAGCAGTGTTCTTTATCATTCCTGTAATAACACGACTCTTTAAAAGAGGATCAATTCTGTTGTACAGTTAAGTGATGGAACATTCTGTGAAATTATGACCCTGGTGGCTTTCAAGTGTGAGGATGGGGCATCTTCTGCATCCAAACAGATTGTTTTAGCTAAAGAGCTTTATTTCTCCATACAATTTATAATGATATGTTATAATAATGCAATGATAATATTAATGCAGAGTGAGTGAACTTCAGTTTTTGGCCATGCAATACAGACAGTGTTTACTCAAAAATGTGACTACAAATATACTACGACTTCAGGTTATTTATATCGGAAATGTGTTTAAAAATCATATCACCGTTATTGAAAAAAATTATATCTCGATACATATTGATAATGAATTATCGTCCAGCCCTACAGTAGCGTAATGGAACACGCTGATGACGTATCATGTCTGCGCAAACATGGTGCGCAGAGGTATGCAAATATATTTTGACAGGCAGGCAGGACAGCCTATCTTAATGTTCAGACCAAACATTTTGATTGATTTTATGGTCCTATTCCTTCCACAGACGATATAGCCTAAGCAAAGCATTTTTAGCCAGCTGAAAATGCCAGGCGCTCAGCTGAAAAGGTTTTTTTTTTTTTTCAGTTGAGACGCTTTGGTTGCTATGATACTGAATATTGGTAGAAGTAATGTGGCAGACGCATCGTGAATGACATTGCAAGCATTATTTTTCATATCAATATTCATAGTAGTCCGGGTATCCCATCTAATACAGACATGAATACTTGTTGACAAGCAATATTGACGTCTCCTCCATTGTTGTTTAGCCGTAGTACAAGCAGGGTGTGACAGTTGGTCAGTGTGGTATTAGTCCTGCCCCTCTTCCACTGTGATTGGACATCTGACTAAAAAGTGACAGTGATGAGCGCTGCTTTTTACCCAAAGTTGAACATTCTTTAACTCTCGGCGCCGAGAAAAAAACACCCGAGCGCTCAGCGTGAAAAAGACGCTCAGTGCTCGGCACGCTCCTGGCATTTAAAAAAACGCAGTGCTCCCATTGAAAACAATTGAAAACATACGCCAGCCTCGGGAAAAAACACTTTGGTGGACACGCGGCCAGATTATTGTTGTTTCATATTCACAGCATGTTAAAACATCACACTCTTACTTGATCTGGACAAACCGTGTATCATTAGAAAGATTAAAGACTCCAGCTTCGATATTTGACCACTGTTTATGATAAAACTCAGCTGCAGTGATAGTAATTTCTTCATTTATGTCAGGAGTGCAAAATAATCAATCAGTAATGTATGATATTTTGAATACAATAACAACATGCATTAATATTCAGTCACGTCTGCTGCGCTTTATTTGTGGTCACATAGCGTCACTGAACAGCGTCCATTAGAGCTTAGAGTCCAAAAGTGTGCATACTTGTAGACATATTGATGTATTTACACGTTTACTTAATATTTCTTTAGACAGAATCGCAATTTATATACATTTTGCCACCACGAAGTGTCGTACACTTAGGGCTGCACGATTAATCGAATGCGATTGTCATGCGCATCTTGTCAGTAAAGCCGGTTCTGTGATCAGTAGTAAGTCTCCAGCACGTGCTTTCAGATGGAGCAGCGTTTACTATGCAGAGCCGTAGTTCACTGACAAGCTACGCAAAATTGCATTCATAATCGCAGACGATTTAATCGCGCAATTATGAAATCGAAATATTCACGATAATGAAAGCTGTTTGCGTAGCTTGTCAGTGAACTACGGCTCTGCATAGTAAACGCTGATCTGAAAGCACGTGAAAATACCACATTTAATAACATGTTTTTACTCCAAACTCACTTCATAACGTCTGTCGAGTGTTTGAAATAAATCCTTCTGTGAGATGATGTAGCTTCTTACACAGAATAAGGCACACAACACATTTCATAGAATTCCAAGCAGTGATAAAGGCTATGTCGATTAGCATTGCATTATTATACTTTATTATAATAAAAATTATAATAATACGAACTCAGATAAACCATATATTGTCGTAGTCGTGTGTTTATTAGTCATGTTGAATTAATTAAAGCAGTTAAATCTTCTGTTTATTCAGCAACCGTTATAGGCATTTCCTGGGTTTCTTCTGGCATTTTCGGTTTATTTGGAGTTTCAGCGCGAGAGCGCCCTCTGGTCTTCGGATGGAGATTTACTGCTGATCACAGAACCGTGCTTCACTGAAAGATACGCATGACAATCGCAACTTCTG
>NW_015554105.1:635875-636211 GCF_001515605.1 Sinocyclocheilus anshuiensis | reverse complement strand
GCGCCCTCTGGCCTTCGGATGGAGATTTACTGCTGATCACAGAACTGTGCTTCACTGAAAGATACGCACGACAATCGCAGCTTCTGCCTAATCGCGATTTATCGCCTTTGCGATTAAATTTCGATTAATCATGCAGCCCTACGTACACTTGCATAACACAAGCTTCTGGAGGGCGCATAAGTCTGAACTAACGAGTTTAGATATATTGGTGCAGCAGCCGTGGTTGTCTTGTAGGCACACATCAGTACCTTGAATTTGATGAAAGTGGCTATTGGCAGCCAGTGCAAACTGATGAAGAGAGGTGTGATGTGGACTTTCTTCGGCTTGTTGAAGACC
>NW_015554105.1:619445-635633 GCF_001515605.1 Sinocyclocheilus anshuiensis | reverse complement strand
TTGAAGACCACTCTCGCTGCTGCATTCTGGATCAGTTGCAGAGGCTTGATAGTACATGCCGGAAGGCCTGCCAAGGGAGCATTACCATAGTCCAATATGGAGAGAACAAGAGCTTGGACAAGGAGTTGTCTGCTCTGATAGGAAGGGTCTAATCTTCCTAATGTTGTATATGGCAAATCTGCAGGACCGGGCCGTTGTAGCAATATGGTCTGTGATGCTTAACTGCTCATCAATCACAACTCCAAGTTTCCTGGCTGTCCTGAAAGGAGTTATGGTTAACGAACCTAGCTGTATAGAGAAGTTGTGATGAAGTGCTGGGTTGGCTGAGACCACGAGCAGTTCTGTCTTAGCAAGGTTGAGTTGAAGGTGATGGTCTTTCATCCATCCAGAAATATCTGTCAGACACGCTGCAATGCGAACAGCTACCATTGGATCATCTGGTTGGCATGAGAAGTAGAGTTGAGTGTTATCAGCATAGCAGTGATAGGAAAAGCCATTTTTCTGAATGATAGATCCTAATGATGACATGGGATAGAGAAGAGAAGTGGTCCAAGCACTGAGCCCTGAGGAACCCCAAGAGCAAGAAGTTGTTATTTGGAAACTTCACCCTTCCAAGACACCCTGAAGCACCTACCTGAGAGGTAAGACTTGAACTGCTGTAATGCGGTTCCTGAGATGCCCATCTTCATGAGGGTGGACAGGAGGATCTGGTGGTTAACTGTGTCAAAAGCAGCTGACAGATCCAGCAAGATGAGTACTGAGGATTTGGAAACTGCTCTTTCCAGTCTCAGGGCTTCAGTAACCGAGAGCAGGACAGTCTCCGTTGAGTGGCGGCTTTTAAAGCCAGATTGTCCAGGAGGTTGTTCTGTGCAAGAAACATAGAGAGTTGGTTGAACAAAACTCGCTCAAGTGTCTTTGCAATGAATGTAAGAAGGGATACTGGTCTGTAGTTTTCTAAAAGTGCTGGATTTAGAGAGGGTTTCTTAAGCCACGCGATACGCATGAGAACAAAGGCGACTTGAACACGCGATTACCACGGTAAACACAGTAAGCAAAACAATGTTTCCTAGCAATGACAACTGCGTTTAAATCTAATGAGAAAAGAAACAAAACACTTACAAACTGCTGTCCTCTTCTGTTGCTCGACTGCTTCTTCATATGTCAAATAAATAATGATAACACAATAATGAGGATTACGTCTCATACCTGGCAGAGCAGGCAGAAGAAGCTCATTATGTGAAAATGGTGCTCACAATGCGAAACATTGGATGAAAATCCTAAACACTGATTTGGGAGTGGGGGTTTATATGAGTGTATCTCTGAGGCGAACTGACTGTATTCAGAAAAGTTTAGATGGTATTTTCTGTATAATGCATATTAAAGTAGTGTTTATAAACGCAGCACTGCTTTGTTTACAATGATAACCAAGGAAACACTGTATCACTGCTGTTCCATAAGCTCCAGCTGCTGTCAGAGAGTGAATTTGTCTCATTCAGCCCGTCTGCTGTTTTTGTTTCATTCAGATATGTTTTATGTAGTATAGTTTCACAAAGCTTAAGTCAGACCATTCTGTTTTTGCTTCAAAATGTGAAATTATACAGTCTTAATTTAAATGAAAAACTGATCATGCTTGCATATTTCTTTGGAACGTGATTAAAATGCAGTGGTTCTGCAACTGTTTCATGCATTCTGATTCATATAAAAGCCCAGTCAGGGAAAAACCGTGATTAAAATGTGAAACCGCCACAATCCTAAAAAAAAAAAAAAACCTGATACAGATTTTTTGTCAAACCGCCCAGCACTACTTGACATCTCTCAAAAATTTGTATGAGTGGAGAATCAACCCATAGACTCTTAAAGATCCCCAGAGCCTTTCCTTGATCATGTTCAGATACCACACAGAAACTGCTGGATGTGATGTCAAAGCCTAATCACACACACACACACACTCGCTCTTTCTTCACAGGGTGAGAAGTTTGGTCCATTTGCAGGTGAAAAGCGGATGCCGAGTGACTTGGATGAAAGCATGGATCCACGACTGATGTGGGAGGTGGGTGACTAGACTCAACAATCATTCCATTGCTTTACCCACAATGCATTGCTATACGTTTTTTGAGTTTGTGTCACTTTGGAGCACTTCAAAGGCAACTCATATCTTATCAAGCATTTATAAAATGGCAGTTTATATCTTGGCTATTTTATGACTGTACAACATTTATGTTTTTCTGAAGAGAATGTGAGTGATTGCCCATACAAACTCACCATGACCATGCTAGGCTGTTGGGAGTGATTGTCCGAGTGTTCATAATTCAATTGCTATGGTGTTTTGACAGGTTTTTAATTTGTTGATATATGGTTTGCTAGGTAGTAGCTAGAGGGTTCTCTTTCTTGTATTCACATATAAACATTAATCAATGCACACATCAGTTATGAGGTTCATTCTTGTGTGTTACGTTTGAGCTTTTGTAAGAACCAGTGAGGTTTGTTCTCACATGTTAAGCAAACGTAAACATAAACTTCTGTTTATGTTTGCCAATCAATGTTTATATATGAATAAAAGCCTACATTGAATCTGTTCATCATATGAAGCGATTGAGTCTCTTCAGAAAATTTGAACTGAAACGCTCGATTCCTATGGATTAGTTTTACGATCTCTTTATGAACTTTTTGAATCATCAAAGTAGTAGTTGCATGAACTGTCAATGGAGTGACAGAAATCTCTCAGATTTCATAAAAAATATCTTAATTTGTGTTCTAAAGATGAACGAAAGTCTTACGGGATTAGAAAATTTCCGGCAAATTTCAGCAAACTTTCCAAGTCCAGAAAAAAGTCCAAAAATTTCTGCAAGTTTCCAAAAAAAACTCTGGAAAGTTCCCATAAATTGAATGGAATTCACCCCCCTCCCACCCCTCCTGCCCTTCCCGCCCTTTACAGGTGTAACGGCATGAGGGTGAGTAAGTAATGACCAAACTGTCATTTTTGCGTGAACTATCCCTTTTAATTTATATTTTTAAAAGACTTTAATTTAATATAATATTAAAGAAATTAAAGGCCACTTAAGTGACTTAAAGAGTGTTTGCTTTCATGACTATTTTTATTAATACATAAGTGCACTTTTACCATATTTCAAAGACAATTTAAGTAATTCTAAAAAGATTCTGATAAAGATGTGCTTAAGTCCTACTTAAGTGGGTCAAAAACACTCTTAAGTTCAGCTAACTGCATTTAATATAAATTTAAACTATTATACATTTTCAGTAATTTGCAGTTAGTATGTCTGAAATGTTACATTAATTTAGCACTTAATTATATTCTGTTAAAGTATATAATTTCTGTAATAAGTACTCTTTTTAAAGGTCTGCTAAAGTTTGCTTCTTCTTCACAAGGGTGATTTGGCTTAATTCTCTCATTCATTGTAAGTCTATTGGACTTTTTTGCCTGTTTTATTGTTCACCCGACAAAAACACCTCTCAACAAGTCACATGATTTGTGCTTTCATTCATGTCTGTCTAGCACAAACAGTGCGGTTTGGTTGAGTTACAAACCAAAGTTTAATACTTGGGGTTAGAGCTTTGTTCAGACAGTACTAAAACTAATAGTGATGTCTTTGCAAAGACTACTAAAATGGTTTTCAGTTTTGATTCCATCAGTTTGTATCTCTGTGACTGAGATTACTGAGGGCTGACTGAATTTTAACCATCTTGGAGAAGTTGCTGCCCCTCTTGTTCAGACAGACGCATCACTGCTCATCTCCAGGCAACCATTAATTGGACGAGACGTGCCAGCATGAACTCTGCTCACGCTGACTCTCCCATGCCAGACACGTCTCCCAGTGCATGCCGTATCTAATATCCCATCAAATATCTGCTCTTGAAAGATTTGAGTTTATTTTCGGCTGCATAAAAGTTGTAATTATAACGCAGACCAGGTTGGGTTCAGCCACATTAGACTTGTGATTTATTGATCTGCCTGCCCTGATGACACTATTCTGCCTAAAGTATAGTGAGCTTAAGTCTTAAATTACACACTTGTGCATATAATTATTATGATAGATCATTTTAGTATACTATATTTCACTGTGCTGCTCTTTCATCCTGCTTGTGTGTTGTGATGCAGACAACTTCAGGGAATTTACCTTTCAAGATTAGTCAGAATAAGTCGCTATTAGTCAGCGTTTCAGTAAGTTAAGAACGAGAAATGTCTCAAAATAATAATTTGTATTCAAAAACAGTCGGACAAAGGTACTCGTCAGATTTGGGAAAAGAGCATTCCTGTGGGACGTGAGCAATGTTCCTGATTGAAGGCTGAAATTGTGTACACTCTCAATGTAATATTGTTGTGTAAGCAAATTTGTTAGTAAAAACTTTATATTGAACTTTATATTGAAATACATTGTCACTGGATAGTCTTGCCAACCTGGTTGTATCAACAAAGAATGTAATTATACTTGCACAATACTGATTATATTATGGCTGATAAATGGCAGATTAAAATGTATACAATTTCTGTCTAAATAAATAAAAAAATAAAACACTAAACACTAAAATCGAAGTGAATTTAGGCATCATGACATTACAATGTGCAGAATGAAAAAAGGAAATACATTTTCAGATTTTATAAAGATTGCAGTGTCTCAAGACACGGTTCGTAAAAGTTTAATTTCTTTTAACTTGAGCTCCATGTTGTTAGAACCGTGCATCATGTGCGAGGCGCTGTGAAAGACACACTGATCAAACACATCTGTCTAATGCATGTTTACATAGAAAAACAATGGAAAAGTAGCGGAATGGAAAAACGTGTGTGAACGGCCCCTTAGTGTTTTTAAAGATTATTATAAGTATTACAAGAAGACCAACTTCCCCTAAAACTTCATCAAAAATAAGGCATGTCATTTATCTTTTTATTATTTATAATAATCTATTAGATGTGACTCTTGGTGCATTTTGCAGTATTTTAGTTAATAAAATAAGATAAAAAATATCACAGCACTATTATGCTTTTTATAACCTGCTTTAATGTACATGGATCTGTGGGTTGGATTCAGTGGATACACAGCCTATAGAGCCTCACTGAAGTCATGTTTCACTGCAAGATTATGGCAGATAGTGGTACCATTGATCTTCATCTATGTTTACTGGAGAAGAGGCTATAAATGTGTAATTTTGGGTCCCACCTGGACGCTATGCAATTCATGAAAGCATCTTGTGTAGTATTTGGATAAAGCTTTGGATTGTTCATTGGACACTATATTTCAATGACTGTTTAGAGGTTGTTGAGAAGCAGCTTTGAGGAGCAACATTGCCACTTGGATTCTGATTGAATGGCTTGTAACCTTTGAATCTGTGCACTTCTGCAGGTTCGAGGGAATAAAGGTGACGTGCTGTATATCCTAGACGCTAGTAACCCTCGCCATGCTAACTGGCTTCGCTTTGTTCATCAGGCCCCTTCACAGGAGCAGAAGAACCTGGCCGCCATTCAGGTATGACAAGATGCCACAGCCTGATAACCACAGAGATCTCTTTACACTCTCTCACATACACACTGTTGCTAGGTACTGACTACATTGGCAGCTGCCTTCTTAAGAACTTTATTTGAGTGACTGATTTGGAACACTGTATGGACAAAAAGTCTGCATCAACCTTCAAGAAGTGTAAGTAAGGTTTGGCTCTAAGGCTTGACTAATCGAGTTTTGGGTTAGCATGTTGCTAAGCTAACACTGCGAAACTCTAAAGGTGTGGTCACATTTACATGTAAGAGTAAAAGGTGACCAACAGAGCTGTGTGAGCTGTGCTTAATACATCGCCACACTATCGATAATAGACAATGGACTTTTTTCTGTTTTTTTTTTTTGCATTAGTCCACCCCAAAATGAAAATTTGCTGAAAATGTATTCAACCTCAGGCCATCCAAGATGTAGATGAGTTTGTTTCTTCAACAGATTTGGAGAAATGTAGCATTGCATCACATGCTCACCAATGGATCCTCTGCAGTGAATGGGTGCCGTCAGAATGAGAGTCCAAACAGCTGATAAAAACATCACGATAATTATGGGCTCATATTTTGGCCAGAAGTGATGGTTTAAACTTAAAAACATTTACAAACACGCATCATTTCTCTTCTCTAGATGTTAATTGATGGACTGGAGTTGTGTGGATTACTTGTGGATTATTGTGATGTTTTTATCAGCTGTTTGGACTGCATTCACTCACTTCTGATATTTTTGATGGATTTTTCCACTAAGATTAATTAGTTAAAATGAGCTAAAAATTATTTGTTCAAATTATTTTAGAACAAAGCATAATTGCCTGTCTGTTTTTCTGAAGCAACAGGCTTCGCATAAAGGGCACACCTTAAAGGGGACATCGGATGCAAAATTCACTTTTACATGGTGTTCACATATAAATGTGTCTTAGCAGTTGTGGACACAACCACCCTACAATGATAAAAATCCATTCACTACTTTTTTTAATCCCCAAAAAAACCTAAATAGTCTCGATAATCAATCGTTTTGATTTTCTGAGCAATATGACGTCATACTGCTCAAGCCGATGGTGGACTGTGTATGTTGCAGACATTTCAAGAAGACCCTAAAGAATCACACCAACTTGTGGAAAATGGGCATCCAATGTCCCCTTTGAAGTGCTGCCTACGTATTGCCTCCAATTGTTCTTCATGCCGGGTTGACCCTGCATCTACTTTCCTCTTGAAACACTGTACCTCCTATCATTTCTGCTCCAATTTCACATTCATGCCTCTTATCTCTGCCACTGTTCCAGTTTCACTTAAAACTGCTGCTGTTATTCGTATTCTTAAGAAACCAAATCTGGACCCAACTGATTACGCTAACTATCGCCAATCTCCAACTTACCGTTTGTTTCAAAAATCATGGAAAAGGTTGTCACCACTCAACTGCAGTCAGTTCTAACTCTCAACGATCATTTTGATATATTTCAGTCAGGTTTTCGCTCGCAACACAGTACTGAAACTGCTTTAGTAAGACTTATAAATGACCTCCTATTTTCTGGTGACTCGGGCAGTCTTTCCATACTCTTATTACTTGATCTCAGCTCAGCTTTTGATACTGTCTGTCATAAGTTATTACTCATGCGCCTCTCAGAGATTGGCATCTCAGGAGCTGCATTATCCAGGTTTTCCTCCTATTTGACAAACAGACAATACTACATCACCATGCGTAACTATAAATCTCCCACTGTCTTACTCAAACAGGGTGTACCACAGGGCTCAGTTCTAGGGCCATTATTATTTATTATTTACATTTTGCTCCTCGGACAAATTATTCGCCACCATGGTTTTCAGTACCACTGCTATGCCGACGATATTCAGATATACACTGCTTGCCGACCTGATTCTATTCACCAGACTTCACCTCTATTGTCATGCGTCAACAAGTTAAAGATCTGGCTTAACTCCAATTCTCTCAGTTTGAACTTGACTAAAAACGAAATCTTACTTGTCGGTCCCCCCCCAAAAAAAACTAATGCCCCCAGATTTGACCTTGAAGCTACATCAATTATTCCATCTGCAAGAAGTGTAAGTAAGGTTTGGCTCTAAGGCTTGACTAATCGAGTTTTGGGTTAGCATGTTGCTAAGCTAACACTGCGAAACTCTAAAGGTGTGGTCACATTTACATGTAAGAGTAAAAGGTGACCAACAGAGCTGTGTGAGCTGTGCTTAATACATCGCCACACTATCGATAATAGACAATGGACTTTTTTCTGTTTTTTTTTTTTGCATTAGTCCACCCCAAAATGAAAATTTGCTGAAAATGTATTCAACCTCAGGCCATCCAAGATGTAGATGAGTTTGTTTCTTCAACAGATTTGGAGAAATGTAGCATTGCATCACATGCTCACCAATGGATCCTCTGCAGTGAATGGGTGCCGTCAGAATGAGAGTCCAAACAGCTGATAAAAACATCACGATAATTATGGGCTCATATTTTGGCCAGAAGTGATGGTTTAAACTTAAAAACATTTACAAACACGCATCATTTCTCTTCTCTAGATGTTAATTGATGGACTGGAGTTGTGTGGATTACTTGTGGATTATTGTGATGTTTTTATCAGCTGTTTGGACTGCATTCACTCACTTCTGATATTTTTGATGGATTTTTCCACTAAGATTAATTAGTTAAAATGAGCTAAAAATTATTTGTTCAAATTATTTTAGAACAAAGCATAATTGCCTGTCTGTTTTTCTGAAGCAACAGGCTTCGCATAAAGGGCACACCTTAAAGGGGACATCGGATGCAAAATTCACTTTTACATGGTGTTCACATATAAATGTGTCTTAGCAGTTGTGGACACAACCACCCTACAATGATAAAAATCCATTCACTACTTTTTTTAATCCCCAAAAAAACCTAAATAGTCTCGATAATCAATCGTTTTGATTTTCTGAGCAATATGACGTCATACTGCTCAAGCCGATGGTGGACTGTGTATGTTGCAGACATTTCAAGAAGACCCTAAAGAATCACACCAACTTGTGGAAAATGGGCATCCAATGTCCCCTTTGAAGTGCTGCCTACGTATTGCCTCCAATTGTTCTTCATGCCGGGTTGACCCTGCATCTACTTTCCTCTTGAAACACTGTACCTCCTATCATTTCTGCTCCAATTTCACATTCATGCCTCTTATCTCTGCCACTGTTCCAGTTTCACTTAAAACTGCTGCTGTTATTCGTATTCTTAAGAAACCAAATCTGGACCCAACTGATTACGCTAACTATCGCCAATCTCCAACTTACCGTTTGTTTCAAAAATCATGGAAAAGGTTGTCACCACTCAACTGCAGTCAGTTCTAACTCTCAACGATCATTTTGATATATTTCAGTCAGGTTTTCGCTCGCAACACAGTACTGAAACTGCTTTAGTAAGACTTATAAATGACCTCCTATTTTCTGGTGACTCGGGCAGTCTTTCCATACTCTTATTACTTGATCTCAGCTCAGCTTTTGATACTGTCTGTCATAAGTTATTACTCATGCGCCTCTCAGAGATTGGCATCTCAGGAGCTGCATTATCCTGGTTTTCCTCCTATTTGACAAACAGACAATACTACATCACCATGCGTAACTATAAATCTCCCACTGTCTTACTCAAACAGGGTGTACCACAGGGCTCAGTTCTAGGGCCATTATTATTTATTATTTACATTTTGCTCCTCGGACAAATTATTCGCCACCATGGTTTTCAGTACCACTGCTATGCCGACGATATTCAGATATACACTGCTTGCCGACCTGATTCTATTCACCAGACTTCACCTCTATTGTCATGCGTCAACAAGTTAAAGATCTGGCTTAACTCCAATTCTCTCAGTTTGAACTTGACTAAAAACGAAATCTTACTTGTCGGTCCCCCCCCAAAAAAAACTAATGCCCCCAGATTTGACCTTGAAGCTACATCAATTATTCCATCTGCCACCGTCAGAAACTTAGGTATCATTCTTGACTCTTCTTTAAATCTAGATGCCTACATTAGTAAACTCTCTAAAGCTGCATTTTTTCAACTTCGCCGTATTGCCAAACTCCGTTCCTTCGTCAGCCCAAAAGATGCTGAATCACTAGTACATGCATTTATCACATCTCACCTCGATTACTGTAACACTCTTTTTTCTGGACTACCAGTGCGCTCCATCTCCCCTCTGCAATATATCCAAAATTCTGCTGTGAGAATGTTAACTTACACTAAACGGTCTGCTCACATCACTCCTATTCTATTTAACCTCCACTGGCTACCTGTGTCCTCTCATATTATTCATAAAATTCTTCTGCTTACCTTAATGTCACTCTATGGTCTTGCACCTACTTATTTCTCTGATTTACTTTCTCCATATACTCCCTCTCGACCACTTTGATCATCTGGAGGTGAACTTCTCTGTGTTCCGAGATTTTGCCTATCATCTATGGGAGGTAGATCTTTCTCCGGTTATGGCTCCTAAACTTTGGAATTCACTTCCCCGTTCTCTTAGGACAATTACCATACTGCATGAATTTAAGTCTAAACTCAAAACCTACCCGTTTAACCAATACTACCGGTCACAATATGTCTTTTCTTAAACTGTTCTGGTTCTCTGCTTGTATTTGATTGTTTGTACTACTGTGATATGCAGCAATTGCACAAGTCTTAGACTTGGCAAATGTTCATTGTCCATTTAATTGATTATGTATGCAATGATTGCTTTTCTGCTACTCTCATTATGAAGCGTCCTTGAGCTTGGGAAAGGTGCTATATAAATTAAACATATTATTACAAATGAAACATATTACGTAGGCCACTCATTAGGTCTTGGTTCAGAGCCACGGAGTATGAGAGCAGCTTTGCATAAGGCTTTGAAACAGAGGCAGAAAGCAGAGGGAATGAGATGGAGTGAGTTGTTTGTTATGTCTAGCAGTGCTGATGTGCTTTTGCAGTGCCAGAGATCTGAAAACACCAAAGAGTGTGGAGATAAGAGAAGTGTAATGAGCCTTAGATGAATAACACACACACACACACACACACACACACACACACACACACCGGGACATGTGGACATGCACATGTGGGCGTACACATTGAGGTCACATGAGTTGGATATGGCAGTTGAGTAGTAACCAATTATGCAGTGACCTGGCAACCTCCAGTGCCCTACTCACAGTCAGTATTAATGCACCTGTAGCATCTTGTGATTCAGATGAAATGATGGGAATAATGCTGTGATTGCAGAATGATTTCACAGCTCATCTCAACACGTAAAAACATATCTTTGCGGTTATCATGCAATAGCTCGCTGGAGGGTTCATTATAGAATCAGTCACAACAAAAACAGAATGTAAATGTGCAGTATGATTCTGCATGCTAGATGTGTTCCTAGGGTTGCATGATAATGGTAATGGTTAAACTGATAATTATTAAAACTGATAATTATCTTAATGATTACTTTGCTCAAAAATTATAAACGTGAATATTAATCAAAGTTGTTGTCATTTAAGAAATTTCTTCTTAATTTCACGTAAGCACCAATCAAGGGGATATTAACTTAAATGCCTAGTTTATTTGATCTCATAGTTTACTGATTTATTTATCATATACATTAACATGCTCTCTACCTTATTAAAACTGGTATAAAGTATCTTCTATTCAAAGCTAAAAGAGTGAAATAACTAATTTTATTTAAGATAATTGCAATTCATATTTAATATTTCCAGTTAATTCCAGTAATTAAAAAAAATGTAAGAAAAATGTGTGAAACGTTCAGTAAAATGTCAACAGCAGCAGTCTTTTACTGTTGAAATTGCTGTCATTCTTATAGTCCCTTTCATTTGTGAAGAATATCTCAGTAAATATGGCTAAACTCCAGCATACTGTTTGATTATGCTTAATTAATCTAGAGAAGCTGAAATTGTGATTTTGTGGTTAAAATATGATTAAGTGAAGGCCTATGTGTTCCCAAAATATCAAGATTTTGTATCTGTAACATTTTGTCATATGTTTTTTCAATAAAATTTAATTTATAATATACTACTATAATACTTTACTATGCTAACTATAAATTATTAAATATTAAATTTAATAGTACATTGAATGCTTTTTTTTCCCTGAATTTTTTTCACATGGATGGATGCAGGCTCATTTGCTTTGCATTGCAGTGTCTGTGAATGGGTCTCTGGTGAGTTTGAGATGTTGGCAATCTTGATGGCCATTACAGCAGAATCAAGAGAACAGAGTCTGTGTTTTGTCACACATGACACTTCTCTCACCATCTCCCTGTGGATAAATCTGTGACTGTGTTTTAACATAATGTACGGCAATTGTGCTTATTTCTGCATGACCTTTTAGGAAATGAAGGTCTGATAAAGTCATTAAACAGGGGTTCAAGTGTTTGGCCTTTGACCTTAATCAGGAAGCGCTGCTGATCTTACTCTTCCCCTCGTGTGAATGTGTGATTGAGCCTCCCAGCAGATCACTGTTGTGTTGTCTGTTCAGTGTCAGACGACACCTGGATCTTTGCTTTTCAACGTCTAATTCAGTTATAACACACACACACACACACACACACACAGTTACTTCTGATCCTTTGATTGGCTGACAGGTCTTTCCAGCCATGCAGTATTTTACCGGTATCAGCACAGGAACCGATAATATATTGAAAATGAACCAGCGAAACATTTGCTGACTGCTTTAACTCAAGTTAATAAACTTGTAGGTGTGCAATAAAGTGTAGTTGTTTTCATAGTCATGTAAAACCTGGAAATACTGTATTAGGTGATTTCAAAAGCCTGGAAATTAATACAGAAACATTAAAAGTTATGGAAAAGTCGAATCCTCATACGAGCTGCATTTACATCTGAAGATGTTTTTAAATCTAACTTCAAGGATTGACATGTGATGCCTACAAATGGAAGATCATTCTTTCTGTATGCAGTAATCATCAATTTAATGTGATATAGAAATTTGACTGATACCAAGAGCTTATATTTATGTTTATTATGGCTCACACCATATATCAACTATCATTGAAAAGTTTGTGGTCGGTAAGATTTTTAAAAGTTTTTGAAAGCAGCCTCTTCTGCTCACCAGGACTGCATTTATTTGATAAAAAATACAGTAAAAACAGTAATATTGTGAAATATTATTACAATTTAAAATAGCTGTTTTCTATATGAATTGTCAGGATCCTGGACTGTCTGTGTTGTGTTTTTGCTCCCCATGTGCTCTGCTACCTAGTTTTCCCGTGTGTTTGATTGTTCATTGTTTCCAGGTGTGTCTCCTTATTAGTTTATCCTCCTCACCTGTCTGCCCCTCGTTATCTGCCCCATTTAAGTTCTAGCCTGTGTGCCATTCTCCCTTGTCCGGTATTGAATGTTCATCTTGTGCTACATGTGTTCCTGTCTGCCCTGTATACCCCGTGTTGGAAGGATTAAAGACTGTGTTTACTGCGAATTCTCCTGTGTCTCCTCGTTCCTCGCTCCTCAGTGTAGTACAACCGTGACATGAATATGTTGTAAAATGTCATTTATTCCTGTGATCAAAGCTGAATTTTCATGATTACTTTCATCATTACATCATTACTCCAGTCTTCAGTGTCACATGATCCTTCAGAAATCATTCTAATATGATGATTTGCTGCTCAAGAAACGTTTCTGATTATTATCAATGTTGAAAACAGTTGTGCTGCCCAATATTTTTGTCGAAACTGTGATTTTTTTTTTTGCAGGATTCTTTGAGGAAAAGAAAGTATAAAAGAACAGAAAAACTAATATCTTTTAACAATGTAAAATCTTCACTGTCACTTTTGATCAATTTAATGTGAATTAAGTTGCTGACACTGTTTCTTTAAACAGGATGGAGAGAATATTTTCTATCTGGCTGTTGATGACATCGAGACGGATACAGAGCTTCTGATTGGCTACCTGGACAGTGATATGGAGGAGGAAGAGGAGGACCTGGAGGAAGACCAGGACATCAAAGATGAAGATGGGAACAGTAAAGAGAGCAAACACCTCAGTGCAGAAACAGGTATGCATGTTTAGGGTCTTTCTAAAAGGGATTATGAATAATTTACACAGAAATGTGTGATTGGGTCTACATATAACAATCTAGATCACAATAATTTGGCATAAATAGAATGGCATAAATAACAACATTAGTAGTAATGATAATTTGTTATGAATAAATGCACAGTTTGTTTTTGTTGTATTCTAATGGTCATGTAGTCATAATTGTGTCAAAAAGCAGCAATAAAACGATGATTACAAATCGGTTCCGCATATCCGTTATTAGGCACTTAAAGGAATAGTTCACCCAGAAATGAAAATTTGCTGAAAATGTACTCGCCCTCAGGCCATCCAACATGTAGAAGAGTTTGTTTCTTCATCAGATTTGGAGAAATGTAGGATAAAGACATCACAATAATCCACACCACTCCAGTCCTTCAGTTAATGTCTTGAGAAGTGAAAAACTGTGTGTTTGTTAGAAACAAATCCATCAAGGCTTTTTTTTTTTTTTTTTTTTTACTTTAAACTGTCCTTTAAACAGGAGTCCATAATAACACTTCCTCCAGTGAAAAAGTCCATCCCCTCTTCATCAAACATCAAAATCCACCTACATCATAATTTAGAGCTGTTTTGGACTTTTCTGGTGTAAACAGTGCTTGATCTGTGCAGATTTCTCTCCTGATTCACACAACATACTATGTTGTATGATAAATATGGCAGCATTATATAAGCCAGTGCAAAACTAATATCACTGGTTTATAACTTGTGTGTAGAGCTGGTGATTAAGAAGGAAGATTACCCGTGTCTGCTGTGTGAGAGCAGCTTTCCCAGTGAAGAAGTGTTAGCTGAACATCTTCAGAGTCTTCATCAGAGAGGAAGTACAGAGGACAAAGAGTTCAAATGTCACTCCTGCGGAAAAGAGTTTCCTGTCAAACAGGCCCTGCAGCGCCAGTCAGTACCACTCACTCACTCTCTCACACACACACACACACGCGCGCGCATACACTCTCACTCTCTCTCTCTCTCTCTCTCTCTCTCTCTCTCTCTCTCTCACACACACACAGCTTATCAGTGTCTCACATGTTAATGCTGATGTCCTGTTGATTTGCAGTGTTCTTCACTGTATAGAGAGCTCCGCTTCATCAGGAGATCCTTCGAAAGCTCATCAGTGTGTCCTGTGTCACAGCACCTTCTGTTCAGAGTCCAGGTACATCAGCCTTGAGTCGTTTCCATTCTCATATGCACTGCCCACTCCTGTTTCCCTTTGAAACATGCCATATTACAGAAGAGACCATTTCATGTTGATTTTAAATAAAAATGTAGTGTTTGTGTGCAGTTTTGAGCAGCATAAAGAGGTGTGTAAAGGAGACGGTCGATTCATCTGTAAGGCCGAGAGCTGTGGGAAAAGATTCAGGAGTAAAGACGCCCTGAAGAAACACAAAGGCAACGTCCACACAGGTTGGTCACACACACACACACACACATGCGAGAGAGAGACTGAGGCGAGTGCGAAATTACCCGTCTGTAATGAGAGTTTAATCAGCGGCTGTTTAACATCTTCATTAATCTCTTCATTTCTGAGCCGCTCTTCATCCCCTCTGTCTGTCAGATAAACGCTAAGCGCTCCCTCCCTCTCTACACTCATCTTTTCACCAGACTCTCAGTGCGTCGGTCTCTCTGCCAGAAGCGCACACATCTGAGAAAATGAGTCGAAGGCCCCTAATCGGCTGATGAAAGCGCGTATCAGAATGTTTTCAATATTATTGTCAGTAATTATAATTGGACCGTTTAGCCACATGCAAGTGAATCAGTCATTTGCAAATTAATCCAAACAGTAAGCTAAACGATTAACTGAGCGCTTGTGAAAGTGCTTACAGCTATATAAATGATTCTGTGTGTTTTGCTATAGTAAGGTGGGTTTTGCTGTTTTGAAATAAAGGTTTGACATACTATGTAGATGTAAACATTACAACTTAAATCTCTCTCCCTCGTCCAACCAAACCTCTTTTCCATTGTTCTGTTCTGTGCTTTCTAGGCTGTAAATATCAGCTCTGAATCGGCTCCTCAAACATAATGTCCTCACCACGTCAAGTTTTCATAACTTGAAAAAACGTAAAATTAAGCTAAATGGTACAAAACAAGATATCTCATATTAGAATTAACAAATCTTTCTACACTTTGCATGCCAACAACTTGACAACTTTTATCTTACCCATTTGTTTGCAGTAAAGTTATTTTATTTACAATTATTTTTTGCTATGAATTTTGTTATTTATCTAAATAACTTCTGACTTTGAAGTTATTTAGATAAATAATTATTCATCTAATTATTTAGATAAATTAAAGCCAACCCAAGAAGATGCTGAATTAAAGCACTCTGGATGTTAAAATAGTCTCACAACCACAACCAAGGTCACATTTATGTTTGTGATGAAATTCAGTGGGCGAAATGCAGTCATTTCAATAGAAATCCGTGCAGTCTGGAAATTCCCCATGCAGACTTTGCACTGGTCTTAAGTTTTTAAACTTAAATACATTTGCTGTGTTGACCGTTGTATACAATGTATATTCACTCACTCACTCACTCACTCACTCACTCCACACTCACTCCACACTCACTCCACACTCACTCACTCACACACTCACTCACACACTCACTCACTCACTCACTCACTCACTCACTTCCA
>NW_015554105.1:616167-616303 GCF_001515605.1 Sinocyclocheilus anshuiensis | reverse complement strand
ACTCGCTCACTCACCCACTCCACACTCGCTCACTCACTCACTCCACACTCACTCCACACTCACTCACTCACACACTCGCTCACTCACTCACTCCACACTCGCTCACTTCACACACTCACTCACACACTCGCTCACA
>NW_015554105.1:612768-614610 GCF_001515605.1 Sinocyclocheilus anshuiensis | reverse complement strand
TCGCTCGCTCGCTCACTCCCTCACTCACTCGCTCACTCACTCGCTCACTCACTCGCTCACTCACTTGCTCACTCACTCCACACTCACTCACACACTCACTCACTCACTCCACACTCACTCCACACTCACTCACTCACACACTCACTCACACACTCACTCACTCACTCACTCACTCACTCACTTCCATTCCAAGTCAATGGCTACCAGCAACGTTCTGGTTACCAGTATCTTCTGTGTTCAACATACTGTAAGAAAGAAAATCATGCAGGTTTGGAACGACTTGAGGGTGAAAAAATTGTCATTGGGTGAACTATACCTTTAAGTTTCAACAGTATGCCAATATGCTGAAATTAACCAATCACAAGAGAGTTCATTTACATATTGAAATTTTAAGGACACGCTACCAAAAACAAACAAATAAACAAAACTAAAACGCTAAATTAGACTGTTTTTGCTGCAAGAAACCTTGACTAACATTAAAGTGTATTACCAAATAAAGTGCTACGAAGTGTAGAATATGACCTTTTCAATTCTTTTCAAATAGCAGTGCTTTAAGAACTGATATTGAGGGATATTGTATCTTCCTTTTCTACGGGAAATACGTGTTAGCTGACCTTTCACCCCTTTTAAATATAGATGTTTTCGTCTTGGTGTTGTACTTCATGCTGAACCAGGAACTGATTCATGACTTCCTGATGTTTATTATTTGGAACTGATGCAGTGTCTCCATTAGCAGCTCCTCATGCCATCAGGATGTGTCCTGCTGCTCATGTGATGTATGATCTGCGTGTGTGTGTGTGTGTGTGTGTGTGTGTGTGTGTGTGTAGGCAGTGCTCGCAGGAAGTTGGTATGCACCATCTGTAATAAGAAGTGCTCATCCTCACTCAACCTGCAGGAGCACCGCAAGGTCAGATCATCCCTCCATAAATCTCCTCTTATCGTTCATCCAGTCCATCTCTTCATATTTCTTACCTTTCGCTCATCTATTTTGGCTTTAATCTCTCTCCTCTGTCATGCCATCTATCCGTCTGTCCTTTTTCTGGCTTGCAGTGCTCCATATTTTTAGTCCGCACTTTTAGCACTAAAGGAATTATGCAAATCAGGTAATGGAATGAACATGCTCAAAAATCTAGTGCTGAACACAATTTGCACCACGCAGTTCTCCATCCTGCAGGCTGGATCAGAGAGCTTGGTTGTGAAGGATGTAGCAGACAACTATGATCTGACATACTTTACTGTTTACCGTAGAGTGTCCACCAATCCACCACTGTGATCCAGAGACAGTTGAAGTGGTTCTTGAACACATCAAATGAGTTTACAGCCTGCAAATTGTGACAGGCCAATACTGCTGATATTTGCGAATAAAACACATTTATAAATCTGTGTTTCTGAATAAATTTATTTACATAAAGGAGCCATATTTTCAACTGAAATATGACAATGACTTAATTTAAATGTGTTTGGTGCAGCGCTCTATTAGCTCAGATGTCATCAGATTAAACTTAGTTTTTGGAACTTCTCCAAGAAAAAAATGATATATATATATATATATATATACACACACTGCACAAAATTATAAATGCAACACTTTTGTTTTTGCCCCCATTTTTCATGAGCTGAACTCAAAGATCTAAGACTTTTTCTATGTACACAAAAGGCCTATTTCTCTCAAATATTGTTCACAAATCTGTCTAAATCTGTGTTCTTATCTCGGCACTTCTCCTTTGCCGAGATAATCCATCCACCTCACATGTGTGGCATATCAAGATGCTGATTAGACAGCATGATTATTGCACAGGTGTGCCTTAGGCTGGCCACAATAAAAGGCCACTCTAAAATGTG
>NW_015554105.1:606375-612431 GCF_001515605.1 Sinocyclocheilus anshuiensis | reverse complement strand
GGGGGCAAAAACAAAAGTGTTGCGTTTATAATTTTGTTCAGTGTATATATAAAACGAATATGAGTAATTTTGTCTCTGATATATGGAAGCCCGTTTCTGACACTGAATAAAAATTGTAAAAAGTAATTGCGACTTTTTATCTCACAATTTTGAATGTTTTTCTAGCAAATGCAAATTTACAACTCGCAATTCCAACTTTTTTTTCAGTATTGCAAGATATAAACTCGCAATTGCATGTTTTATATATACAATTGCCAGTTATGTTGCGATTCTGACTTTTTGTTCTAACAATTGCTAATTTATGCAATTCTAAAAAACAAACTCAGAATTGCAAGAAAAAATGGTCAGACTGGCGAGTTTACTCAACTCAATTGTGACATATCTCGCAATTCTGAGAAAAAAAAAACGTGGAATTGCGAGATATAATGTCACAATTGCGTTAAAGTAAACTTTTTTTTTCTTGCAATTGTGAGTTTACATCTCGCATTTCTGAGTTTGTTTTTTAGAATTGCATGATATAAACTCACAGTTCTGACTTTTTTCCTCCCAATTGAAAGTTTATATCTCACAATTCTGAATTGTTCTCATAATTCTGACTTCTTTTCTCAGAATTGAGATATATAAAGTCCAATTCTGAGGAAAAGAGGACTGACCTTTTTTCCTCAGAATTGCGAGTTTATATCTCACAATTCTGACTTTATAACTCGCAAGTTTCTTGTTATAAAGTCAGAATGTAACAGCGTCACAGATGAAGATCACAAGAGCAAAAATCCACGTCAAGTTCACCATTTAGGACCTCATCTCTCGTATCTCGCTTAAGTTCTCAACTTCCTCTTTTTCTCTTTCTTTGGCTGCTGTCTGATCCATATACGTAATTCTGTCCTCATCTGTTTCATTGTTTTTGAAAAGCTGAAAAAAAAAATTGAAATGTAGCTGTCTTAGACTCTGGTTCGCTCTTGAATGCCGTCCATCTCTCTCTCTGTCTCTCAGCTGGAGGTGGGCTTCGTGTTGATGTTATAAGGTTTTCCACTGGTGTGAGTGTGTACAGAAAGGTCGTCTTTTGTTTCACAAGCTCATCCCCGTGGCCCTCGTGAAATTTAAGAGTTGGGGAGTCCAGACTGCCCGACCTTCCTGCTGGCGTCAGGGTTCCTCTGCAAAAAGACCTGAGGAATATCAAACAAATAGCTTCATCATCATCATCTCCAAAATCACTACAAAAGTCAGAGCTCTGAAACGGTTCCTGGTCCATTTTTTTTTTTTTCCTGGGAAGATTCATGGTTTGAGTGTGTGGGTGTCCTTTTCAAAATATATTCCACTTTTTAGATGCTTTTCAATGCTAAACCTTGGCAGAGCGAGTTGAAAGTGACAAATGGAGGTAATTAGATTTTCTGACTGAAGGAGGTAGGTGAAGAACCACAATGCAGGTTTAATGTTCTTATGATTGGAATGCATCCCGAGCTGTTCCCACTGCTCCACCAAACCAACATCCGGCTCTGTTTTGGCCTGGAGAATGCTATCGTCACTCTCTTTGCCTAAACTTGATGTAAAACAGGCACTTCCTCCTGTCAGCGTTCACTCATCAGCCGTTACCAGCGCAGCCGTTCTGAGAGCGAGTCTTTCCAGTCACAGCTGTCCGGATTTGGCTTCAACCTGCAAGAGCATCATCTGCATTTGCTGCTGTGGTGTACATTTCTGATTGTTCGGCAGTGGTCAGTCTCTCTGGAGAGGAAATGCTAATGTTTCTGTAAAATTCATCCCACGGGTAATGTTAAATTCAAACCTGTTTGGCGCTTCTATGTTGTTTTGTTTTGTTGGACACTTTCCTGCTCTGTATCAAAGATGCATTCAAATGATTTAATATTATTTTAGAATGTTTTTATAATATTGCTACCCAGGCTCATTGGAAATACGCGCCTCTACACTCTTAAAAATAAAGGTGCTTCAAAAGGTTCTTCAAGCGATGCCATAGAAGGGCCATTTTTGGTTCCACAAAGAACCATTCAGTCAAAGGTTCTTTAAAGAACCATCTCTTTCTTACCTTTTTATAATCTGAAGAATCTTCTTTCGCCACAAATAACCTTTTGTGAAACAGAAAGATTCTTCAGATGTTAAAGGTTCTTTATGGAACCATTTAGACAAAAAAGGTTCTTCTATGGCATCGTGAAGCACCTTTATTTTTAAGAGTGTACCTATACTTCTGCAAAACTCAAAATGAATGGCTGCAGTTTCCCATTGAAATGAACACTAGAGGCAGTAAAACTTTTATTCCTTTTCACACAAAGTATGATTTACGGGGCAGAGTTTTGATTAAGAAAGCCTAATTTCTTGCACAACATCACATTATGTCTTCAAAATAATTGTAAGATGCTGCGAGATTTGAAAACTGGTCCTTTTGAACGTTAGCGTCACATATCCAGCTTCATATGTATGGGTTTTCTAATGCAGTAGGTTTGCTAAAATAGCTCAGTTGCATCAGTGAATGCATTTTTTATATCACTTTTGCATTCGTGGATAATCTACAGAATCAGTTCGTCAGTATTATCTTCTGCTGGGTTCCAGGCCACTTTTAGGAAATGAGCGAGCTGATGCAGCTGCAAAGGAGGCTTTTAATCAGGAAGAAAATTAATGTCAAATTCCTCCGCCACATCATTAATCGTTATATAATCAATAAGTGGCAAGAAGAGATACAAATAATAAATTGCATGAAATCCACCCGGAAATCTCTAAATAATCTTTTAAACCTAAAACCAGATTTGATCAAGTGGCCTTTACCAGATGTCGTATAGTTCATACAAGACTGACTCGTGCATTTTTGCTTAAAGGTGAAGACCCAACTCTATACATGTTCTGCAAGACCCCCCTTTCTATGAAACATATTCTTTTGGACTGTCCCGGTTTTAATAGAAAGTAGTAGAAAGCTCTTTTATGAAGTTAATTTACATAAGGACCTATTTAGTAAGATTTTGCCTGAAAAGGTTTTAGAATTTTTATCATATGTTAATTAAAAAAATCTTGTATAATATGTGACCCTGGAGCACAAAACCAGTCTTAAGTCACTGGGTTATATTTGAAGCAATAGTCAACAATACATTGTATGGGTCAAAATTATATTCTTTTATGCCAAAAATCATTAGGATATTAAGTAAAAATCATGTTCCATGAAGATATTTTGTAAATTTCCTACTGTAAATATATAAAAACTTAATTTTTGATTAACAATATGCATTGCTAAGAACTTAATTTGAACAACTTTAAAGGTGATTTTCTCAATATTTAGATTTTTTTAGCACCCTCAGATTCCAGATTTTCAAATAGTTGTATCTCGGCCAAATATTGTCCGATCCTAACAAACCATACATCAATGGAAAGCTTATTTATTCAGCTTTGAGATGGTGTATACATCTTATGACTGGTTTTGTGGTCCAGGGTCACATATTACTTCCTGTGTTTGTTTGCTTGGTTATTATTTATGTGATATTTGTATTTTTGTAATTGAGTCTTTGCCGTGAAAATAGCCTCAGATGCTGACATGGCATTAAATAAAATTATACTATTACTACTTTTGCATTCGTTAACACTATTGGGTAGTGTTATACACCGCAATACATACCTGAAGCAACGTAAATGCAGAAATATGTGCCTGTAGCAACGTAAAAAAAAACTGTGGCCATAGTCACGTATTGAATGCACGATTTAGCACCATTTACTGAACATTTCACTTTGAAACTGCCGTTAAACGTGCAGTAAGATTCATCATATTGTGTTGCAGAAACGTCGCCACAAGCCCATATTTCCAATGAGCCTGGGTTGTAATATTTGCTAGTGGTGTAATGTAGTTGCAGTAGGTTTAATAACATCTACCCATTTAGTATAACCTTTATTCTGTGTCAAAAGAAAGTTAGTTTAGTGGGAAGCTGATCTATTATCATTTTTTTGGTAATTTATGCATACATGGCACGTGTACTTTCTCAACTCATCGATGAAAGAGTTTTGGCATCAGGTCTAACAAAAAATGAAACTCCCCCACAGCATGATGAATTTAAGTTTCATTTCAGCAGAATGAAGTTTCAATCTCTGTGGCCTTACTTAATTTCCTGGGCTGCCCGTTATACAAACACACAGTTTGGTCACAGACCTTTTTCCTGGCTTTCCATCCCTCTCCATCTTTGTCTTTGTAATAGATGTCCAGCCTTCCTTTTTGCACCAGACCGTGTCCATCTGACTGCAGGCCGTTCGTACCAGCCGTGTCGTTTGGAAAGCCTGCAAATATGATTTGCTCTGTGAGAGTGGAGACTTGAAAGCTTTCTGCAGAGTCTCTTCCACATGCAGACAGTTTCTCTATACATCTATAAACTGGCATGAGAAGATTACAAGTGCCAAGCATTTCACAGAAAACTAAGCCATCAGAGCTGTGAATGGAGCTTATAGCTCTGCTCTCAGTACTTAAAGACATTAAGAGAAGATCTTAGAAATGACTTTCAGAGCATTAATAGAGTGCCATTTCAAATTAAATGACCATACAAAATCAGATATATTCACAGTAGAGAAGAGAAGGGTAAGACGGGCCAGTTTATGTAAAAGAATAGTTTGCCCAAAAATGAAACTTCTGTCATCATTTATTCACCCTCATGTCGTTCCAACCCCATAATACTTCCGTTCATCTTTGAAAAATGAACAAATTAAGACATTTTCAACAAATATTTTTCAAGATATTTTTAATGAAAACTTAGAGATATCTGCTGCTTCACTGAAAGTCCATTAAACCACAACTTTAATGCTTCAAAAAGTTCATAAAAAAGCAGACAAGTACAGTTGAGCTTTGGTTTACCATATTTGATGTGCTCTATTTATGTGCGTTGATTAATGTCTACATGTGAGTAATAGCCTAAATTAAATTTGTTCATCATATAAAGTGATCATGTATCTTAAGAAGACTTTTTACAATGTCTTCATTAACTTCTTGAAGCGTTAAAGTTTCAGTGTAGTGGACTTTCAATGGAGGGACAGGAATCTCTCAGGTTTGATTAAAAAAAATCTTAATTTGTGTTATGAAGATGAATGAAAGTCTTATGGGTTTGGAATGACATGAGGGTGAGTAATTAATGACAGATTAATTAATAACAAAATTAGTCCAGGTCACATATGCATCTTGTGATTCCACTTACCCACTGACACATCTTACCCCACCCTGCCCTGCATAAGTCCTTATAGGTGCTCACACTTTAAACATAATATTTACTTGACATCTTAACATTTTAACAAAACAGAATTAGAAGGAGCCATCGCTGCAAAAAAAAGCAATAAAATAACACTGAAAAAATCTCTCAGATTTATAGTTAGGGCATATTTTTGACAGTCGTATATAAAACTTTGTGTAAAACCACTACATAGTTTTAACAGTGCAATCTGAGCAGAACTGTCAACACTGCTTTATACAGTGCTACATTCTACTAATTGCACTAGAATGACAGTAGCTCAGGCAATTTCAAGTATCACAGCTTTTCCAGTAACAACCTGTTTGATCTAACAAGTAGTGGTAAAGTTTGTGAGGACATTACTGTTTTTTTATATTGCATTGTATTGTACATGCAGCCTGAAACAAGAAAATAATTGTACACACTCCTAGAATGTTGCAACACTTAAGTTACTGAAGTGTATTGAATCGGCTCATACTTACAGTTTGTTTTAAAGGGGTCATATGATGCAATTTAAATTTGGGCTTTCACCGTGGATGAAGCGGAGTCCAGCCCGGGGTCGTCACAAGTGGTTGCCGCAAGCCCGCCGGATGCTCCTTCGTCGAATCCGCCGTCCACGCCGTTCTCAAGCCCGCCTGCCTCCGCTCACTCAAGCCCGCCGTGTGTGACGCTGTGTGTTTCGTTGTGAAAGCGAAACTACTTTGTTTGGTCTTCCAAAAGAGGACACGACTAGAAATCAGTGGTTAAGTTGTATTTACAACACTGTTCCAGAACAGTTCAAAGTTTAAGTTATTATAATCCGTAATTATGTCCCCACTGGATGCAACAAATGCCTCGTTTATAATGGGTTTTAATGTTTTT
>NW_015554105.1:604409-606028 GCF_001515605.1 Sinocyclocheilus anshuiensis | reverse complement strand
TCCGGCTGGACAGGGCATCACAGTATGTGAGGGGCGTAACATTTCCATCACACGCTTGAGGTATTCGGCCAATCACAACGCACTGGATAGCTGGCCAATCAGAGCACACCTTGCTTTTCAGAACGATGAGCTTTGTAAAAATCGGCACGTTTCAGAAAGGCGGGGCATAGAGGAGAAACAATAATGTACAGTATGTGGAAAATAATGTTTTTTAACCTTAAACCGCATAAACACATTTCATTACACTAAATACACAAAATGATGTTCTTTTTAGCAGCATCATATGACCCCTTTAATAGACTCTAAAATTCTAAAATGATTCAGTTAAATTGAGTTATCACTCAATAGTGTTCATGCCTCTTTAAATGGCTTCAATATAGGTGGCAACTTTATGTTAGTAGTTTGTAGTGTAGCCAACTACGTTTCAAAAGAGTTCGAAGCTACAAACTTCTAATAATTTAAAGTAGTTAAACTAAATTATTAGAATCTTGTAGATCTGAAAGATAGTGTTTCAAAGTACTTCAACACTGGTTTTACATCAAGTACTGTGACACATGTGGCGCCTTGTTTTCGTCATACTGGATGAAGTAGCAGAGACAATTTGACAGTTTTATTATGGAGCGTTTGTAATTTTCTGAGGAAACTGACTGGATAGAGTTCACAGTAATTTGTACCTCCTGATTTCCTGTGAGAAATCGGACTGAAATGTGAACATTTTTTAGCCGAATTGTGTTTAGCAGCGGAGTTACTCAAAACCGCTCAGAAGTTTAATTGCATTTCCATATGTCCGTGTGTGTGTGTGTCGTTCTCTGTGAATTGGGTTAAGGATATTTTCAAGGTCACACACCAAGAACAGGCAACTAAATCCCACCCAAGAGTTCAACAATCACCCTCAACGGTCCATTAAAACATCTCAGATGTGTTCTGGTCATTACGTTCATACACAGAGCGCTCGATTCTGGTCTGGGCTGTCAGTGTGTTGTACTTTGTGGTTACTAAACACAACTGGTGACACTGAAAGTTCACCGTTTGAAAGTTATTGTTTTGAGCCCTTAAAGGGCCCTCGTGTCATTTCAAATCTATCTCAATGTTTTAGTTTGTCCATACAATAGAATTAAATGGTAACCAAAATTGGTGGGTTACCAGCATTCTTTGAAATATCTTCTTTTGTGTTTCACAAAAGAAAGAAAGCAATACATGTTTGAAGCGACATGAGCGTGATTAAATAATACCAGAAAATTCATTTTTCAGTTTCACAGTATTTTGTATTTTTTGTACTTAGATCTTATGAAATTTTGTGTATTTTCAGGTTCATGAGATATTTGACTGTACTGACTGTGATAAAAAGTTCATCTCCACGAATCAGTTGAAGCGACACATGATCACACACTCTGGTAAAGAACATGCACTCACATACAAATAATTCCAACTGTAAAAACTAGTATACTAAGATGGTGTTGGTTTGTTATTTGTAACGTGTGTGTAGAAAAGCGTCCGTACACCTGTGACATCTGCAGCCGAAGCTTTAAGCGTCTGGATCAGGCCACTGCTCACAAGATCATCCACAGTGAGGATAAACCGTACAAGTGTAAGCTGTGCTGGAAGGAGTTCGCCCACCG
>NW_015554105.1:600853-604294 GCF_001515605.1 Sinocyclocheilus anshuiensis | reverse complement strand
GTGTGTGTGTGTGTGTGTGTGTGTGTGTGTTTGTTCTTGATGTCTTGAGAGGCCTTCGTTTGTTCCAGTTCAAAGCCACGCAGAGCGGAAGAATTAAACGGGAAAGACAGATGGTTGGATGGACAGGGAGACTGACAGATTTTTGGCCAAATAAACTGCTGGCATCTTATCTTAATGGAGATCTGGAGCCCAATCAGCCACTGTGGAGCCTAATCAAAACCTTCGGCCTAACCATGACCTGTAATGACCCCGTGCGACCCCTGACCTTTACACCCTGCAGATAGCATTAACCCCAAAACCCCACACAGCTCTGAACAGAGACAGTGTGTGAAATAGAGAAAAGAGCACAGAAAGCAACATTCAGATCTAGAAGGATAATAATATCGATTTTTCTTTCATGCCAAAAATCATTAGGATATTAAGTAAAGATCATGTTCCATGAAGATATTTTGTAAATTTCCTACTGTAAATATATCAAAACTTAATTTTTGATTAGTAATATGCATTGCTAATGACGTCACTCAAATTTAAAGGCGATTTTCTCAATATTTCGATTTTTTTGCACCCTCTGATTGCAGATTTTCAAATAGTTGTATCTCGACCAAATATTGTCCTATCCTAACAAACCAAACATCAATGGAGAGCTTATTTATTCAGTTTTCAGATGATGTATAAATCTCAATTTCGAAAAATTTACCCTTATGACTGGTTTTGTGGTCCAGGGTCACATATGTCACATTATGGAAGTTTAATGTATCGTGAATGGTGTTTCATCTTATTTTTGATTCATTAATAAAACACTTCTCTGACCTGTTTTTCTGTCTGCAGACTCATTCGGAGGAGAGGCCTTTCCAGTGTGAGGAGTGTAAGGCCCTGTTCCGCACCCCGTTCTCCTTACAGCGCCACCTCCTCATTCATACCAGTAAGTGTGTGTGTGTGTGACTCTCCAAACACACATGCAACACGAGTGCTCTGTATTTGTGTCTATACTCATGAGTAAATGTGAGCAGCTCAAAGCATCCTGACGCTCAAATCAGACCCTGTCCAGACAGACACGCGCCTCTCCATCGGCCCCCAGCGCCCCCTGAACCCTGGGCTCTGTGTCTGCGGGTGCAGGGGCTCATGGAGCCGACTGGTCCAGGCAGGATGGGCCTCAGCGCTGCTCTGCCCAGTCTAGACTGATCACACTGAGATTATTGAGCTCGAGGAATTTCCTGCTGTCCTCCCCAGAGACTCTCTCTCTCTCTCTCACACATACACACACACACACACATATATCAGTGAGACCTACTGGGCTAACACTCTTTTATGTATCTGTAGGCAGAGAGAAACAAAGTGTTGTGTTTAGATTTGTGTGTGGTTACTCTGATGTGTGCTGTGTTTACAATGTGTGTGTGATCACTTACGGCCCACTGTGACATAATCTGATCCATCTGTGTCAATATTTGGTTATGAAATAAAGCTGTTTTGTGACCATCTATTAAACGCACATTACATTTACATTTAGTCATTTTGCAAACGCACATTATCGTTTTTAAAAGGCCCGAGTGGCTCAGTAGGGTGAGTCCTCCACAAATATTTCACAAACACCCCCCTGTGTGTGTGTGTTTATAGTTTAGGTCTTCATGAGGGCCTTTTGGCGTAGCATCTTTTACACTTAATCAAAGATCAATATTTACATTGCAGAAGCTATTGACAAATCAACCAATCTTTTGTTATTATTGGCATTATGCTTGACCCATTAACAGAAGTGTTATCTCTCCCACTTCTAAAATATAATTCCAAAATATATAATATATTTTGTAAATGTCTTTACATAAATATGGCAAAAATGTTATTTTAACTATTCACATTGCAACTGCTATAATTAAATTGTTTAACTTGCATCACATATCTACTACAGTTCAAAGATTTGGGGTCAGCAGCACAATTGTTTTTAACATTGATAATAATCAGAAATGTTTCTTGAGCAGCACATCAGAATATTAGAATTATTTCTGGCATCATCTCTTCTCAGGTGTTCTGGATCCAGACTGAAGCTTGTGTAAATCCTAGTTACCACGGGATGTCAATCCCGTGGCAAAAAAACAGAGCAACAAATAGAAACATAATTAGCGTAGCGTAACTGAAGACTGGAGTAATGATGCTGAAAATTCAGCTTTGATCACAGAAATAAATTAAATTTTAAGGTATATTCACATTGAAAACAGCTATTTTAAACTGTAATAAGATTTTACAATATCACTGTTTTTACTGTATTTTTGATCAAATAAATACAGCCTTGGTGAGCAGAAGAGACTTCTTTCAAAAATATTAAAAATGGTAAAATAAAATAAAAAGATTAATAAAAACTGTAGCAAATGTATTGCTCATTATTAGTGTTAGTTAATGCATTGACCAAAGTTAACTAATAGGACCTTTTTGTAACGTGTTACCAAAAAAACTCATACTATTCCAAACTTTTAGTGTTTTCAGTCAGGAGACTTTTCTGTTCACCTGCCATATTTAAGACCATCAGCAGGGCAAAGTAATCAAAGTAAACAAACTCACATTTAGATCTGACTCAATTCTACCCATGTTACATAGCCCAGTTAATGGAAAGATACGGAGAGAAATGCTGCTCAAAGAGACACAGTCACAGTCAATGGGAACATATTTGATGTGGAGTGAGATCTTGGACCAGCTGCCAAAAATGTTTTGATGCAGAATGCTATCGGTGATCGTAGCTGCTCAGTACCAGGAGAGCACCTCAATCACCTTCAGAGGGAATTCAGAGATCAACGAAGATCTAAAATGACATCTTACAAGTGGAGTTTCAGTACACACCAACGAACCCTGCAATTGTGGATTGTGGACTACAATCAGTTGCTCACCGGACAAGACCTGCTTACGTGATGGAGCTACAGAACGGCATACCCAGTTTCTTATACGAAGACTCTTGGATATGTGTCCAAATACCAGCAAAACCACCTCAAGAATAAAGAGATTCACTAGTACGGAAAAAAGGAAGATTAACATCTCATGTGATGACAAGTCTGGCATAGCCGTCCTGCGTGCCCATTAATTTAAAGACCCTGTTCTTAGTCCAGGTTTTTATAACCCAGCATTCAGTCTGTTCTGCTGGTGATTAGATGCAGTGACATGTTGGACTCTATTCAACCATTTATAGACCAGAACTAGAGTTTTGGCACAGCCTCTGCGTGTTTGTTACAGAAGGCATTGTTTGAGCAGCTATAGAGGTTTTCACAGCAGATATTTAAAGGGGTCATATGATGTTGCTAACAATAACATTATTTTGTGTATTTGGTGTAATGAAATGTGTTTACGCGGTTTAAGGTTCAAAAAACACATTATTTTCCACATACTGTACATTATTGTTTCTCCTCTATGCCCCGCCTTTCTGAAACGCGTCGATTTTTACAAAGCTCATCGGTCTGAAAA
>NW_015554105.1:592741-600679 GCF_001515605.1 Sinocyclocheilus anshuiensis | reverse complement strand
TGAAGTGTTCTGGAACAGTGTTGTAAATACAACTTAACCACTGATTTCTAGTCGTGTCCATTTTTGGAAGACCAAACAAAGTAGTTTCACTTTCACAACAAAACACAGCGTCACACACGGCGGGCTAGCGTGAGCGGCGGCCGGGGGCTAGTGTCAGGAACGGCCGGAGGGCTAGAGTGAGCAGAGGCAGCGGGTCTTTGCAACTTTACAGATCTTCTTTATGCACCAAGAGCTTGTAACACTCCAAAGAGAAAGGAAAAATTTAAATCGCATCATATGACCCCTTTAAATTTTTTTGGTGTACGATTTTGTGGGATTTGAAGAAGAGCAACAGACTCCCATCTTCTGAAAAGAATAGTGACCTCCTCTGAGAGACAAACATTTAACCGTTTTTTTTTCTACCTGATCTTTTATCATTCCTCTTTAAACCTCTCCATCTTCCAAAACAACAGGAAATAGAGGGTTGACATCCTTTTCTTCTAAAGCAAAACGTGGCTCATAAAAGGATAATGGGACAATTTTTGACTCTCAGGGCAGCAAAGTGGCTTCGGACACAAAACGAGTCCCTGTTAAGCTGCGCTTTTAAATGTGGAACAATGGCTGTGAACATTTTTCTAGAGTTTGGCGTCGCACAGGGAGTCCAGGTGTGACGTTAGAATGGGATGCTTGAATCACTGTTGCGCTGTGACTGCAATCATATGGCTTTTCTGCTCTTCTCCGTCCAGGTGAGAGAACGTTTAAGTGCGACCAGTGTGACGCCACCTTCAAGCGCAAGGACACACTCAACGTGCACATTCAGGTCGTACACGATGGCCACAAGAAGTACAAGTGTGACCTGTGTGAGAAGGCCTTCGTCACGCCATCTGTGCTCAAGAGCCACAAGAAGGTGAGTTCAGAATCAGAGACGTTTGGTACTGAAGTACAGTATAATCCAATATCTCATCAGTGTCAAAACACTTTTCATATCTATATCATAATCTGACCCACACAGAATCTGACACAGATCTCTGCAGAAACAATTTGAAACTCTATTCATAGTTCTACATATGCCCTGCCCTGTTATTCAATCTTTTTTGGCTAATTCGACAATGCTGTCCTTTACCAATGAGAGTGTAAATGTGTGGTCACATTTATGTTGTTTGATGAATTTTCGCAGTCATTTCAATATGAATACTTGCGTGAGGGCAGAAGATTTCCACACACAGATTTTGCAACGGGTTCAATATAGAAAGCTGCTTGGTTTGTAAGTGACTTCTGTTTGAGTTGTGCTTCATATATCGTTACATTATTGACAGTAGACAATGATACTTTTTTGCCTACGGAATTTAAACAAAACTGCACCTAAATACTATCAGCTCTGTGCCACATTTTAAAACATTTAAATAATTTCCACTGAGTTCCAGATATTCCCCTCAAATCAGTCTGGAGATTCCATTTTATTTATTTTATTTTAAAATTCTGATTGGTTAATAATGATATCCTGTCTTCAAAGACCACCTATTTATAACATAGCTGAGCTAGTTTTACATATCTTTTTAATCGCTCTGCGCTGATTTTTCACATAATACAATAACTCAAAATGTTATAATTGATTTATTTTGCAAGTAGCTATGTAATAAGCATAATGTACAATCAGTCAGTCAATATCACAAAAAGAGCAGAGCAATCAAGACTCCTCCACTTAAATATTGGGGTGAAAAATTACATTTTATGAGATTCGCCTCCTTTTTTTAACAATTACAATTTCAATATAAAAAAGCAGTTATGTTCTTTTCTAATGTAAGGACCTTTATTTCGAAGTTGAAAAACCTTTATTTATTTTTCAGCCGAAGTTAGCTCGCATATAATCCAGCACAGTAATGTTTCCAATATGTGTTTTCTCACACACGGTGAAACTGAATTCCATAATCATCTTATATCCTGCACATTGTATAACCAGCATTCCCTCCAATCATAACGGAGCACAGCTCGATTATGATTTATAGCCCCATCTACACAGAGGATGATTGTATTCACATACCATCAACTTCATATTCAATTTCATCTCAGATTCATACTTCAGTTAAAGCACTTAATATGAACAGCAGCACAGTGACACCAAACTCCTATATAGGTTTAAAGCCGTGTGTGTGATTACAGTTGAGATAGCATGGGCTGAATTTGACATTGTGTTATCTAATTTCAGACAGGACTGAAATGTGACCTGCTGCTGGCTCAAGAGTACAGAAGCTTTATCATATTCAATTACTTTCTGACAGAATGAGGATAATAGAGGCCCAGCTGCATGTCAGATACACCATCACTGATATTATACTCTTAAACAGTAGTTATTGTGATCATGAAATCAAAATCGACCCTATTTTGAATGAATGTCCCTTATTGTGCACAATTCATCAGTGAACATTATTCCAAGGGAAAAAAAAGAGTTTTCAACTTCAGAAAGCGGCTTTCAAAGAACTTGAATGACATATGTTTATGAATTTCTACATATGCTCCACCCTTTGTGTGCTTGTTTATTAAAGTAAACAAAAATGAAAATTAGCTGACAATTTACTCACCCTCAGGCCATCTAAAATGTAGATGAGTTTGTTTCTTCATCAGATTTGGAGAAATGTAGCATTGCATCAGTGTCTCACCAATGGATGCTCTGCAGTGAATGGGTGCCGTCAGAATGAGTCCAAACAGCTGATAAAAACATCACAATAATCCACAAGTAATCCACACCGCTCCAGTCCATCAGTTAACGACTTGAGAAGTAAAACAAAACAGTGTTTGTAATCTATTGTTAAGATGTTTATAACTTCAAACCATTGCTTCCAGATAAAATACAAGTCCTCTATCCAGAATAATGCTTTCTCCAGTGAAAAAAGTCCATCACCTAAGGCTGTAAAGGTGTGATCACATTTACCATCGTTTGGGGAATTTTCGCAGATCTAGCCAATCTAGCCATTTTAATAGGACTCCACACAATACAGAATGTTGTGTGAGGGCAAAAGATTTCCACATGCAGATTTTGCAGCGGGTTCAAGCTGCTTTATTTGAAAGTGACCTCTGCGAGTACGATTCATCAGTGCACACTGTTCTAAAGACAAAATATCAGTTTTCATAATCTTTCAAACAAACGTAACCGCATTCTTGCCATAGGTAAGGACTTTCGTACGAGCATAACCAAGAGGAAGTGATGGAGGTGAGGAAGTGGAGATGGGAGGGGAGAGATAAGAGGCGGGAAAGGAAGTGAGAGGGAAAAGGGAGGAAAAGAGGAAGAAGATAAAGAGATGGAGAAAATAGCAGGAGGTGGAGGAGCTGGTGCAGCTATTCCCTCCAGCGCTCAAAGATAAGCCCTGTTTACATCAGCTTTATGGGAATACAGCCCACAAATGATATGATTCATGTTTTCCTTAAACTTTAACAATAGCGCTCGTTTCAACGCTATAAATAAAGATCAGCATGAGAATGTACATGCTCAGCGTGATGGAACCCAAATATGAAAATTATCTCATTTTACATGGGTCATACCAGTTTAGAATGTCATTTATTGTCATTTTAAACTACTTTGACTTTATTAAAAATAATAATAATAATAATAATAAATCACATGCTCACAGGTCTTCACATGGTCTACACACAACATTTATAGTGGCCACGGCTGTTAAATTAAATAGGAAAAAAGAGAAAAACACCAAAAAAGTGACTCGTGTACTCATTTATTTCAGTCTTCTAAAGTCATATGGCAGCTTTGCATGAGAAAAAAAAAAAATGTAAGTAAGAGTCATAATACCATAATACCATCAGTCGTGGTATTGAGGGTGGAAGAGAGTGCTGGTCATTCGACTCCCCCCACCGACAATTCCTGCCAGACCTAAGACTCGAACCCGCAACCTTTGGGTTTCAAGTCCGATTCTCTAAACATTAGGCCACAACTGCCCTGCCCTGAGTGGAATAATACCGACGTAATACAGCCTCAAATTAGAAATTTGATCGCATATCTGCTGCCACTGCCAGACAAAAAAAAACGATGATAGCTGTGGTTAAACGCGATAAAACGAGCAGACTGGACAGAAAGGATCGTCAAAAATGCTCGCGTTTGCAGCACACACTTCTTATCAGAAAAGGTTCAATAATGTATTGTCTTTTGTTGTTATGGGCGCGTCTACAGATTCCTTGCCATTTGTCTACGTTTCTTGCATCTCACGACTATGATGTGTATGAAATATTGTCTGTGTGCATGTGTGTAAAACAACAAACTGACGATTTATATATAATCATTTGTAATTGTATATACTGTCATGGGGTCTGTTCGGGCTTTGGTTGCACCAGGGTAGGTTGCACTAGGGTGACTGAACTGCCGGAATCCAACAAGGCCTGCACTGGTTTCCCCTCTAGCTTTACCATCCGGCTGGGGCCTGGGGAAAGTCCGTCCTGATGCAGGAAACACCCCGCCATCCAGGCCCGGGCCGTCGGGGCCGGGGGTTCCGTGGGCATTGGCTCATCCGCAAAGTCGGGGACCGCCGGTCTGCTGCCTGGTCGCGGTGCACCTTCGAGCGGACGCCGCTCCATCACCCTGCGGGGCGCCAGGCCTGCTCTCTCCCCTGCCTCGCGGGCGTTCGTTGCCGCCGCCAGCTCGACCGCCTCTACCAGGCTGTGGATGTCCTGGGGATTTCGCATACTGACCGGGCGCCTCAGCGGGTGGGGCAGCGCCCGTAGCAGCCGATCGATGAGGACTTTCTCCACTACCTGGTCAGCGGTAGGGGACCCCGCGAGAAGCCACAGGTGAGCCAATCGGGCCAGTTGCGCAGCTTGCGCTCTCACTGGCTGCCGTTCATCATAGGTCCATTGATAGAACTGTTGCGCCGCCCCCATGGGCGATAGGCCCACCCGGGCTAGGATTTCGGCTTTGAGCTCGTCATACTGTTCATTCCGGGGTGCCCTCAGGGCATAATAGGCCCGCTGCGCTTCTCCGGTGAGGAAGGGGGCGATGATGCGAGCCCACTCTTCCGGGACCCACCCCTCCCGGGCCGCGATAACCTCAAATGTGTGGAGGTAAGCCTCGATGTCGTCGTTCTCGGTCAACCGGACGAGGTATTGGTGCACTTTGACCGGCGCTTCCGGGAGGGGAATGCGCCCCGCCACGCTGGCCTGCAGCTGTTCCACGACCCGGTCAGTATACTCCTGCCGGGCTGCCAGTCGCTTGGTAAACTGCTGCTGGCGGGCCGAGAGCTCCGTTAGGCGGCGGATGACCTCTTCCCTATGTCAGAGGGAAGAGAGTGGTTTCTCCCGAAAGAAGCACAGAGATCGTTATAGCAACCTGGCGGTACCAGTCTGTCTCATTCACCTGTAATGCCTGCATTCTCCACCATATGTCGCGGGGTGAATGAGAACACAGACTCGGTACTGATAGAAAGACCCCCGGAGTGTGATTTATTGCCCACACACTGATCACACGTGCTCGGAGGAATGGAGAACACAGACTCGGTACTGATCGAAAGAGCCCCGGAGGGTGATTTATTGCCCACACACTGATCACACGTGCTCGGATGAATGGTGCTCGGTGCCCGTCTCAGCGTGGTGCTCGTGGGGTGAAGTGCTGTGGTGCAGATCCCTCTCCCAGGGTGCCTTCGGAGTCTGTGAACAAGGAGAAACAAACATTAATGTCGCCTTAATGTCGCCTGAAGCTCCGGGGTGCCTTCCCCCTGGTGTCTCTTCTCCTGGCTTTTATGGCCAGTGGGAACGAGCTCCAGGTGCGCCACTCATCACGCACGGGTGTTGTGCTTCTGTGATCAGTGTGGCAGCGGCGTTTCCAGGGTGACGCTGATCTGGACTCGGGATACTCGCCACATTCCCCCCCCCAGGCGTCGCCCTGGTCCTGTGGGGAAACACACAACTCGTTGTGGGGGTATTACGGGGGGGGGATTTTAGGTTACCTGCCAGACCTGCCCAACCGGACCAGCCCCGGGAGAGACCGTCCGCATTCCCGTGATCGGCCCCGGCCCGATGTTGTACCTGGAAGCAGAAGTCCTGGAGTGCGAGGAACCACCGCGTCACCCGGGCGTTCGTGTCCTTCGCCCTGGACATCCACTGTAGGGGCGCATGGTCGGTGACGAGGGTGAACCGGCAGCCCCAAAGGTAGTATTTCAACTCCAGGACTGCCCACTTTATGGCCAGGGCCTCTTTCTCCAGGGTGGCGTACCTGGTCTCCGCGGGGGAGAGTTTCCGGCTGATGTAGACTATGGGGTGTTCCTCTCCATCCCGGAGCACCTCATAGTAACAATCCTGTCAGATCGTCCATCCTTTGAGTGAGAGTGTAAAGTTACAGGTCAGCCGATCTGGTTTCGTGGTTAAAGGTAACCTTTTTCGACATGTTTCCGTGTTGTCGATGCTCAGCAAAAGCATGGACGCGATGTTGTCTGGGGGTTACTTATATGGTAGTTAAATAACCCTTAGACCTCAGTAATCGTGAAAAAAGCCAGGAAATTTCAGTTTTGACAATATGGGACCTTTAACCACTGATTATTTGCAGCCTCACCTTTTGGAAGTGAAAATAAAATGAATTTACTTTCACGGCGTAGGACACAGGATCTTCTCGACCACATGAACAAGCTACAGTGTTTGAGGACGGGTCAAGTTGTTTGCGGCCGGCCAACGTAGAGGAGAGGCAGGCTTTATGCAAATGTGTTACCCTGTGATGTGTATCCATCACGGAAGTAAGATTCGAATTACTGACGACTCGTTTAGGCTGTTCAGAGTCGATTCTTTCTTTATGGGAGACAATAACTTTATTTATCTTGCACTGTCGGCTTTACTGTCTGTCGACTGAATTGTTTGGAATGTTTCACATCAGTTCACATCAGTTCAATTTAAATTACATCTGTTTAGATCTCTCAGAGTTCTAGAGACTTATATCAGTCCAGTAAAAACTCTAGAGATCGTCTCTGTTACGTATGTAACCCTCGTTCCCTGAAGGAGGGAACGGAGACGTCACATCGTGACCGACGAATTGGGATCTCGCTTCGAGAGACCAATCTACTTCGAGTGTAGACTAAACAAGCCAATGAACATTGGCATGCGATGATTGCATCCAGCTGCCGCTGATCACAGCGTGAGCATAAAAAGGTAGCAGGTGCAATGCATACCAGGTTTTTGCTGAGGAGCCGAGCCGGTGACCCGGCCGCTCAGCGGTGGTATAGCAGCCGTGGCGACGGTACGTGACATCTCTGTTCCCTCCTTCAGGGAACGAGGGTTACATACGTTACCGAGACGTTCTCTTTCAGTCGGTCACTACGAGTCATGTCGTGGCAGATGAATTGGGATCCCTACCAAAGCGCCATGGATGCTGCCCCTTCCAGTGTCCTGTACGAGCCTCCTACGACCCTTTTTGGTGTAGGCCGGGGCTCGCAACAAGAAGACCAGTCACCGTTGTCGTAGCACTACCCACTCAGTGAGATTCGATAACACTGAGAAAACGTACCCGTTCCACTTGGAACAGGAACGTTGCGGAAGCCCCATCCTTCCCGAAGGAGGTTTCGGATGCACTTACACATATGAACAACCGTTTAGGTGCATATGGAAGATTAGAGATGATTGTAACCCTCTTGGAAAGTCTGCCGGGGAAACACGGGCTCTGAGACTATACCGTGGACTTTACACATATGGGATCCACTTAGGTCTCTACATATGGAACCCAGCCCTCTACCGGTTCTCAAGGATGCAGTGAGAGAGGGCCTGGCTCCGGACGTTCCGCCATGTCTGGCTGCCGAGGGCATGGAGGTGCTCGACAGGGCCTACAGTACGGACACTCTGGAGCAGTTTTAGCAAGCTGACACTAACCGGGGCCTCTCAGTGCCTCTACCCGTTTGAGGTGAGAACACAGGAGGATACCGGCTCCACACGAAGGCTATAGAATCTAGCAAACGGGTTGGGGGCCGCCCAGCCCACAGCTCT
>NW_015554105.1:588441-588621 GCF_001515605.1 Sinocyclocheilus anshuiensis | reverse complement strand
CGTTCCGCGTTCCGCCACGTCTGGCTGCCGAGGGGATGGAGGAGCTCGACAGAGTCTACAGTATGGACAGCAGTTTTAAGTTTTAGCTAGCCGTCACTAAACCGGGACCTCTCAGTGCCTCTACCCATTTGAGGTGAGAACACAGGAGGATACCGGCTCCACATGAAGGCTATATAATCT
>NW_015554105.1:587843-588380 GCF_001515605.1 Sinocyclocheilus anshuiensis | reverse complement strand
TTTCCCCTTCTGCCGGCCTCCGTAACAGACAAAGAGCTGGTCTGAGGTCCTAAAGCTTTGTGTCTGGTCTACGTACCATCTCAAGGCTCGGGCGGGAAAAAGCAAAGCTAGGGCTCCTCCAGGGGCAGCGTTTGTAGGCTCATCACCTGATCCCTGAAGTGAGTAGGGTGAAAACACAGGAGGATACCGACTCCACACGAAGGCTATAGAATCTAGCGAACGAGTTGGGGGTCGCCCAGCCCGCAGCTCTATAAATATCTGTCAGCAAGGCACCACGATCCAGCGCCCAGGAGGATGCAACACTTCTAGTAGAGTGAGCTCACCAGCGTGGCGCCACGAACCAGCTCCCAGGAGGATGCAACACTCCTAGTAGAGTGAGCTCGCAACCTGAGTGGGCAGGGCACACCCTGTGCCTGATAAGCCAGGGTGATGGCATCCACAATCCAGTGGGCCATCCTCTTCTTAGAGATGGCCTTCCCCTTCTGGCGGCCTCCGAAACAGACAAAGAGCTGGTCTGAGGTCCTAAAGCTTTGTGTC
>NW_015554105.1:586400-587666 GCF_001515605.1 Sinocyclocheilus anshuiensis | reverse complement strand
CCCTGCTGTAGTGCTTTGAGCACTAGAGACAGGTCCCAAGAGGGTATAGAGGGGGGCCAGGGAGGATTTAACCTTCTTGCCCCCCCTAAGGAACCTGATGACCAGGTCATGCCTCCCTACCGACTTCCCTTCCACGGGGTCATGGTTAGCAGCAATTGCAGCGACATAGAATTTAAGGGTGGAGGGAGACAGCCTTCACTCCAACCCTTGCTGCAAAACGGAATCACGACCCTGATTGGGCATCTCCAGGGGTCTTCTCGGCGAGAAGAATACCACTCGACGAACAGGTTCCACTTCAAGGTGTAAGCATCTCGTAGACGGTGCTCTCGCTGAAGCGATGGTGTCAACTACCTGCTGGGGTAGGTCACCTAGAACCTCCGCGTCCCATCCAGGGACCAGACATGAAGTTTCCAGAGGTCTGGATGTGGGTCAGTAGATCCTTCCTCAGAGGAAACTGGGAACCTTGGGCACATAGCCGGGCCGGGGCCTCAGGATTACCTGGGAGTCAGCCGGCCCAAACTCTAGGCATGAACCGTCGACCGAAAATGCATGCAGGTCCCCTACCCTCTTGATGGAGGCCAGTGCAAGCAGGAGCAGAGTTTTCATTGATAGAAATTTTAGCTCAACTGAGTGCAAAGGCTCAAAAGGGCCCTGCTGCTGGGGTAGGTCACCTAGAACCTCCGCGTCCCATCCAGGGACCAGACATGAAGTTTCCAGAGGTCTGGATGTGGGTCAGTAGATCCTTCCTCAGAGGAAACTGCCAGGGAGGGGCTGTCACGACGAGCATTAGTTCGGGGAACCAGGTCCGAGTGGGCCAACTTCCACGGGGTCATGGTTAGCAGCAATTGCAGCGACATAGAATTTAAGGGTGGAGGGAGACAGCCTTCACTCCAACCCTTGCTGCAAAACGGAATCACGACCCTGATTGGGCATCTCCAGGGGTCTTCTCGGCGAGAAGAATACCACTCGACGAACAGGTTCCACTTCAAGGTGTAAGCATCTCGTAGACGGTGCTCTCGCTGAAGCCGTGCCGAGTGTTCCCTCTGTCAGGGAGTAGAACAACTGGCAGTGAGAGGTTTCTGGAGAGGCACTCAGGTCTACCTGAGTGGCTCCGAAACGTCTCCGAATGAGCTGGACCGTCTGGGGATGGAGTCACCATTCTCCTGGGAGCGTAGCTCATGACAGCTCGTCTGCCGTACGGTTGAGCAGACCCGGAATGTGAATGGCATGAAGTGACCTCAGAACCTTCCGACTCCAAAGGCGGAG
>NW_015554105.1:582745-583773 GCF_001515605.1 Sinocyclocheilus anshuiensis | reverse complement strand
GCGAGAAAGCTCACTGGGGGAAACGCATACTTGCCCGCGGCCAGCGGCCAGCTGTGTGCCAGTGCGTCCGTGCCGAGTGTTCCCTCTGTCAGGGAGTAGAACAGTGAGAGGTTAGAGGTTTCTGGAGAGGCAAAACAGGTCTACCTGAGCGGCTCTGAAACGTCACCAAACCAGCTGGACCGTCTGGGGATGGAGTCGCCATTCTCCCGGGAGCGCAGCTCGAGACAGCTCGTCGGCTGCCCGGTTGAGCAGCCCAGGAAAGTGAACAGCACGAAGCGACCTCAGATGCTTCTGACTCCAAAGGAGGAGGTGGCGGGCGAGTTGCGACATGCGACGGGAGCGTAGACCACCTTGTCGGTTGATGTACACCGTGTTGTCCGTTCGGACCAGCACGTGCTTGCCTCGTAAGTGCCCTTTGAGACATTTCAAGGCAAGGCGCACCACTAACATCTCCAGGCAATTGATATGCCAGTGCAGTTGGGGGCCCGTTCACACCACCGACACTGCGTGCCCATTGTACGTGGCCCCCCAGCCGGTGGTGGAGGCATCCGTGTAAACCACAGCACGCTTGCAGACCTGTTCTAGGGGCACTCATGCCCAGAGAAACACAAGGTCCGACCACGGGGTGAAGGTTTGGCCGCAGGCCGGCATGACTTGGACCCGGTGAGTGCCGCGTAACCACGCCCAACTCGGGCCCAGCGGACGGGTGGAGGCAGCAGCTGCCCGCCGGGGCAGGATGTGACGAATCGCCTCAGTCTGCTTCTGTGCAGCTGAGAACTGCTGGGCAAAGCTCTCGACCACATCGCCGAAGAAGCTAGTCTGGGACACAGGGGCATTGAGGAACCAAACTTTGTCGGCGTCCCTCATGTCGACCAGACACAGCCAGAGATGGCGCTCCTGGACCACAAGTGTGGACATCGCACTACCCAGAGAACTCGCGGTGACCTTCGCCGCTCGGAGCGCGAGGTCAGTAGCGGTTCGGAGCTCTTTTAGAACTTCCGGATCGTGACCACCCTCGTGCAGGGTCA
>NW_015554105.1:550165-582606 GCF_001515605.1 Sinocyclocheilus anshuiensis | reverse complement strand
GCAGTAACGCCATAGCGTGTAAGGCGGAGGCAGCTTCTCCACAAGCCGTATAAGCACCGCCGGTCAGACCGGACGAATGCCTACAGGCCCGGGAGGGGAGGGACGTGTTTCCCTGCCAGGAGCTCCACCGGGGGGGATCGCCTTATACCCCCTAGCTGCATCCCCGTCGAGGGTGGTGAGGGAGGAGGAACCAGCAGGTCAGTTTCTGGCAGTAAAATGTGCCGTCCATGACCTGGTGAGCTCCTCATACACCTCCGGGAAGAAAGGCACTGGGGCGGGGCGCTGAGAACCAACACTAGGTCGCGGCAGAGGCAACGGAGCTCAGACCCCTGGATGAAACGGAGACTGGCCCACAGCTCCAAGATGGTCATCTTCCCGCAATGGGAACATGACTTATCCACGAACGCCACCTCAGCGTGTTTATTGCCCAGACACGTGAGGCAGCGATCGTAACCATTATCCGGCGCCAGGTAACGACCGCATCCAGAAACGTACGGGTGAAACAGCATCTTTAAAAAGACGATCTGTCATCTTTACAAAGATGCACCCATGTAAGCTCTTTTAGAGAAATAGGCTATTTCAGGGAACTGCTCTTTTACGTGCTGAGACGCACAGGGGAAATGGCCGCTTGCAGCACAACAGGGGGTAGTGCAGCCTGAAGTGCGCAACCCACTCGACACAGGAATGACCACCACTGAAGCGCCATCCGCCAACACAAAAAGCTCCCTAGAGCGTGTTGAACACGTCGTCAAAAACGAAGATATGGCAGGAGCAGAACGATGTTATTGCTCGACTCCGAAGCAAAAAGCTAGTATGCGTTGCACCTGCTACCTTTTTATGCTCACGCTGTGATCAGCGGCAGCTGGATGCAATCATCGCATGCCAATGTCCATTGGCTCGTTTAGTTTACACTCAAAGTAGATTGGTCTCTCGAAGCGAGATCCCAATTCGTCGGTCACGACGTGACTCGTAGTGACCGACTGAAAGGGAACTGAACTGATGCAATGAACTTCAGATCACTTCAGTTTGCACAGCTTTTACTGTATATAACCGAAAGCAGCAAGAGTAATGACATCTAGAGTATTCTCACTGGCAGTTTATTTGAGACGACAAATAAAACCACCACTGTGAGCAGCCCAGATGCTGATTTCTCATCAAAGATGAATCATAGACAAGTTAGAGGATCGTTCTCAAATGTTAACACTCTGTTGTACTGTGTTCTCTCTCTTAGACCCATACAGGAGAGAAGGAGAAGATCTGTCCGTACTGTGGCCAGAAGTTTGCCAGTAACGGCACACTGAGAGTGCACATCCGCAGCCACACAGGTCAGTACTTCCTCATCCAAACATACACTGTATGCTGACCTTTCATCATTTATCCTGAACTTATCTATCCCCAGAGGCTGGCTAAAACTCCGGGAAAACTCAGTATTAAATGATACTTTAGATGCTTATTTCGTGGCATGAAAACGAATTCAAGAAAAAAAAATTGCATTTGGCATGTTTCTCTGTCTCCGTCTTTCTCTTTTTGAACATCTCAGCGTGGACATGGTGACAGAGAGCATGTTCATTAAAGAGCCTTTATAGTCTTTTACTTTTATATTGGAGAGCTCAACATTCCAGTGTGCTGCCATAACAACAGACTACCACACACACACACATAAGGACTTGTTTTCTAACCCCTACCCCACACATACATACACACATAGTTCAACAAGGCCAACACATGCCCAGTGGAGTAAAAACACTGTACGTGTATGCTGGAATGCAGTAGACATTGTGAGAGTGAGTGATGCGCCTGAAAGAAAGAAACACTCTTTGTAGGCATCCAGCATTGTGACCCTTGACCTCTGCTGCCTGTAAATCTGACTTTCAGTTTTTTCAACCACACTAGTATTATTTGCTCTTCTTTTTTTAAAGAGACACATGCTGAGAAACATCAGTGTTGTACGGTATCTTTGTCTACCTGGTCTTTACCAGAAGCCAAAAACTCTAATAATTCAACATACAGCTGGAGATCAGTGTATTGAATCAATTCAATATAGAGCAGGATTTTTACAAAGTTAAGGAGAAAGGATTAACGTTTTCATTTATATAAATATTTATATTAAATTTGTTTTTACATTAAGTTGGCATGAAATTATTATTCACCCTATCTATTTTTTAAATGCATGTTATAACCTCTTTTTGTTAATGATTCATCAATGTGTTTCATCCCCCCCCTCCCCTCCCCCCAAAAAAATGTGTTAACTAGATCATTTGGTTAAAAAAATAAAGAAATAAAATATCTGATTCATCCAGTCAACAACTGATGGATACAATTCCCGCCCCTTTTTTTTTTTTTTTTTTGATAATCTGGTATACTTGGATAAATGCCACAATATAGATTTTAATAGATTTACTACAGCTTTTTAATATATGAAAAAAAAATCACAGAGATTTTACTTTACATTTTTCAAGGCGCTTTTGCTACTGATGTATCAGAGATGCTACTATAACACCTCTGTATTAACACTCATATTTGCAAATGAAAACATCAACATGACTGAGTTGCTTAGTTTTTATATCACAGGCAACTTCATTGTGATTATATCATGCTTATTTAATATATCGCCCAACACATTAGTACATTACAATACATGCCAAAACCAGAACTTCAGTTTGGTAAGCAAAGTACATTTTTGTGTAGTTTAAAAGACATCATTGGATTATATGTGTTGATCGACCAAGCTATAAATCTAGCAGGAAAACAGATTTATTTTGCAGTTGTGTCTTCCTCTGTCCTTCCCCCAGCTCACCTCTGCTCAACGGGGTTAAAACCCAGCGCTGACAGCCTCTCTGCTGGTTCAAAGGGTTAATCTCAAGATTGTTTGTTTGGTTTACCTGCTTGATTAGAAGCTTGATTCAGAGTCTTTTGCCAAAGTTAAACTCAACCCAGTACTTCCTATAAATGAAATCATACCTAATTAAGACATCTAAACCTAATCATAAACCCAACCATCTGTTTCTCAGATCCGCACTTAAGCTCGACTAAACACAAAACGTTCATTTCACCCGCCCATTAACATCCAAAAAGCTGTGTTTTTAGCTCTTTTTAATTTCTGTGGTGACAGCGCGGACTTTTCAGGCACCGCTGAATGTGCTATACGTGTGATCAAGGCTGTTTATTTGGTAATGCCGGGTTTGGACATGACAGGGCACAGAACAGCTCACGTCACGTCTGACTGTTGGAGAATAATGCAAATCCACCTTTGCTGAACTCAACGTGTTGATGATGTCATCCTCTGGCGCCACACGGGATTTCACTTGTTAGCCAGCACGGCATGCAAAAACCACCTTTAAAAACATACAACCTCACCTCATTTCCATTTTATAACGCCACAACTGTACCACTGAACAGTGCTATGAATGATTTTATTCTCTTCAGCTAATGTATAAGTACCATAAAAGGTATCCATATGACTCGTGACTTATATTTAAAGTCTTCTGAAGACTCTCTGAAAAACTTTAACCTTAAAGAGCCTTAAAGAGACATTTTTACCTGATTCAACCCACCGAAACAGTATAAATTAATGTATTTAGATTGATTCAGTGATACTAAATCATATTTTTTGACTTGAAAAGATGTGAAAATGCACTTAAATGCTTGTATTCATGAACACTTTGGAATACAGACCCAAGGTTGATCTCTTTTTAAAGAATTAAAACATTTAAAAAAAAGTTAAAAAAAAATTAAAATAAAAAAAGTTATAGGAGTTTGTTTACTGAGAAAAAAAATATTTGATGTAAATAAATATCTTAGAAACATATTTTGGAATCTAAAATTATCAAATCAAAGCCATAGGTCTAACTAATTTATGTTCCAAATTTGAAGTTGATATCACCAGAGGCGCCTGCAGGATTTCATCTGAGGGTCTTTTTTTTTAATTTTTTTTGGTCAAAAACAGCACTTAAAAGTTAAATTCAATTCAATATCTTGAGTATGTAACTATAACACATGTCTTTAAGACTTGAGGACCAAACGATCAGTGACAACAACACCGAGCAGAACGAAGGTGTCACGCGTTTTAAACCTTTTAAAAACGACATGAAAACAGCAAAAAATCAACAAAATGATAAAAATACATCCATCAGCATGCTCACAGCTGTTAAACAACAACACAGAACAAAACAATGCTGATGAAGTGGATATTCATGATTTAAAAAAAATGAAACTTAAAATAGCCTACTGTCTGTGCGATTGACCACCTATTCATGTATCGCCCCTTCCGGTGTCTGGGGAGTGTCCGGTCCCGAGCCAGAACCAGTCCCAGTCCGCCGCCGTCCGTGGCTCACTCAAGCTCACTCACTGGAGTTCACTGCTCCTATCCTCACCCCAGTGTCGGTTCCAGCCCCAGTGCCCACTCCTCGTTAGCGCCTTCCAGAGCTCGCTCTAGTGTCGGCTCCAGCCCCATTGTGTCTACAATAAATGTCATTATTGGAATCCTTGTCATCCTCGTCGTCCTGCCTGCCTCCACACACCCGATTCCGTGACAATTCATGACACAGCTTAATTTTCTAAAAGTTAGCCTCTCAATAAGTAGCATTTTGTTTCAGTTATTTGTAGGCGTTGCTATGCAGTTATTAAAGAGATAGAGAGGAAGAGAAAGAGCGTGTTTTTTATTTTAGTCGCTTGCGTGTAAATGTCTTGTGTGTGAGAGAGACAGAACGCGCTGTCCACAGATCAGTGGTTTTTCAAACTGTTTGATGCCAAGGACCCACAAATATAATAATTCCCTTCAGGTCTGGTTTTACGGAGTTGCTAAAGATGAAGCTGTAATACTAACATTGGCGAAACAGATCTGGCAAACGACCCAGTGCGTATTTGTGTTTGTGCTCTAGAGAGCATAAAAGGTTTCCATTTACAACGTGTTTTACTGCGTTTAGAGTTGAATCTAATTCATCCAGCGCTATTTGTTATGTGTTCTTAAGTATCTCGATACTGTTTGTTTTACTGATGGAGGAACACTTCATATGATTCATATTAAAGACCCAGACACACCAAACCTCATCAAAGAACAGGCAGCGACGAAAGCTAACTGTGGTGTTCACTCACGTCGCTTGCGTCAGGGTCAAAAACTTGTGTTTGAAAACACTGCAAAGACTCAGCCAATGGCCAACTAGCGCGTACGTTCTGTGCCTGCATGAGACGAAACAACTCTCCATACCAGCAGGTGGCAGTAGTCTGTATTTGTCATTCATAAAGAGAAACCAGAACTAGGACTGTCGATATGAAAAATGAGAAGAGCCTTCTTTTGTGCCATCTTGACTCGACTTGTTTGATTTTGTCACTTCCATTTTTTTTGTGCACTGGTTTGCTAAGCCGAACAGCTAATCAGCGCGATCTCTCTCACTGACGGCCTCCACTGCCGATTCAACATGCTCAATCGGCCAAAAAGCCACTGACAGGGTCTGACTTGTGCCATTGGTGCAAAACACACTGCAAAATCTAGGGCGACAGATGCTCAACGCCGACCCAACATTAGGCGACCTTCGGCATGGTGTGTCGCAGCCTTAAGATAAGCGCATAGAGACTGGGCTGTTTTAAGACGGAATGGGTGTTTCTCTTTAAAGGTCGAACTAAAAACACTGTCCAAACAGATCCAAGGACTCCGGTGTGAATGGATGTCCTGTTTGCATGCATGCATTAGTCTTGGTTTGCACGCTCTGCTGGGTTAGTGTGGTGGAGCCTATGCATTTGCCCTCAGGACAGATGAAGCCACATTAGTCTAGTGCCCTCACATGCTATTAAGGGTCGTAGGTGAAAGTGACACAAAACATTAGCCATGATCTGAACACACTTCTCTAACATTAACTAGAAACGTTTCCACAGAACTACGTCCTGTTTGGTATGAATGTAGCCCTGAATGTAGCATGCCATTTAAGGATGAACTTGGATGTAGATTTCCTAAAACTGTCTTTGGAAAGAGTTGTTTAATTCAGACTCACTACTGAAGTAATATTGAAATCTGGTAGATGTAAAATTGTTGTTAAACTGATTTAAAGCTGCAGTACAGAAGATGCAATACTGAACAGTGTTATTTTAGTATTATTATATATTATTAGAATTTTGTATTAATATTTTGAATTAGCTTTTTATTTTTTACATTTTCATTTTAGTTTAATTGTTATTAATAATTAAGTAATTTTGCTGTGTGCATTTAGATTTACTATTTAGATTTAATATTTTCATTTGTTTTTTTGTTTATTTCCAGTTCCAATTGTAATTTTGAGTGACTTTAGTGTTTAAGCATATTTCAGTTTTTTGCAAAGCAAAGTTTCTCATCTAATAATTATATTTTATTGCAGTTATATCTCAATTAACAAAAACTTTTTTTTTTTTTTTTTACAGTCATAACCCTAATAGGAGAAGAATTGACTATTGAGGAAGTACATAAATAATAAAGTGTCACTCCATAATACAATAGCAAAATATATAAATATGTATAGTATTTTTATGTTACATTAATCAGTATTTAGCTCATCCTTTCCATAAGGAAAGGATATGGACCAGAAGACATTGCAATTACTAAATGATATTTAGACAGACTTAAAGAAGTTCCAGATCTATACTTGTGCTCTTATTATTTGAGTTATTTTGCCTTTAATGTAAATAAACGTGCAAACAATATACTTGCTCTTGTGAATTTATTTTGATGTTAATTACATTGTGCAGCTGTCTCTTTAATAGAAACAAGAGAAAACGCATCTCAAACCCCGTTGCACACCGTTTCCAGGAAACTTGTCGTTCAAACCGGAAACCGTAGCAAAACGGTGCACACCGGTTCGAGCTTGAACTTGCCCCAGGGCTTAATATACACAAACACAGGACCAAACAGGAAATGGAACACAGCTGAACCACGTAGACACTAATGAAAACACAGCATGATGGGAAATGGAGTCCATGACCAGAACAGGCAGGAACACAAAACAGAGGAATGCCCTCTAAAGCCTCACAGTGGTGCAGGCAACCGGGCGTGACACAACCCTAGCTGCCAAAATTATTTTTTAAAAAAAACTTTTTTTTTTTTTTTTTTACAGTCATAACCCTAATAGAGAAGAATTGACTATTGAGGAAGTACATAAATAATCAGTGTAAACCAATGAGCAACATCACTGACACAATGGATCATTTAAAAAGATAACCATCTGAGGAATCATTGTTAAACCAAAGTTTCAACATCAGACTGGACTTTCAGGGATAAAGAATCTCTGAGCCTTATATTTAAACCAACCAAGAGATATCTATTGTTTTGAGGTGTATGTGTGGCTGTCAGTCAACGCACCGCTGTGGATATTCACTGTACTTCAGAATTATGTGCAAACTAAGGAGTTCCACTGGAAAATGTCATTTGAACAAGTAAATGACATGTCTGACAGTTTTGTTCTGACCAACTGAAAAAAGGGTTTCAATAAATCCCACTGTCCTGTAAAATGGACTCTATGCACGTCACTTCCGCATTTTTCCTGCAGGATGCTTATTTTCATCCAGTGCTGCGCTGGAAGCCATTGTTTCTCATGAAGAACTTTCAGAATGACAGAGGAAAAGATTATTTTTTTCAGCTTAACAAGAACTTCTCGGGATTACTGTAAATGCTGTTCATCACATTTTGAGTCTGTCAGCTGTCACACCAAAGCGGAGAAGGGCATTAAACCTTTCAAGTTACATCGACAACTTTAGGGTGAGTACTGTGCTATCATTTTCTAGCTAATCTTGCTAATAAGGCTGCATGACTTTCACGCCAAATTGATCAGCACTTAAATATAGTTTAGCTGTAAACTCCATTCACCTCAAGTTTTTATGACTCCTTAGAGACAGTAGCAATAACAACAGAGCTCCCGGTAATCCACGTTTGTTTGCATCTGTCATGTGGCTCTGATAGGTGTTTGATGTGATAGGAATGTCTTCACTTGACACAAAGTATTTTAAATACTGTTTCTATTGTTAGATTGCCATGTATGGTAATACACCTCAAGTCTGACAGTTCATTCTTATATTTTCAGTTATTTTATTATCTGTAACCTGAAGCTTGAATTGATTGTTTAGATTTAATGTAGCAGTTTTCCAGGGATCCCTAACACAACCATTTCTGATCTTGTTTGCTTTTTTACTGAACAGCTTCACCATGTTTAAGGGAGAGGGACATCCTATTTAATATTACTGAACACTTTTTACAGTGTATTGTAATGTTATATAGACTATTCATTCTTCATAATTTATTTTTAAATATATTTAAATTTTCAGTGTAACAATTTAAAATGCAACTGAAAGTAATTCAAAATGTATCTGAATTCAATTAAATATGTAACCCAATCTAATTATCTCCACAGGTTGTTTTAAAGGACTCCCAGCCTCCGAAGCCCCTCCTGTCTCCTCCCTCCTTCATCACCTCCCTGGACTCTGTCTGTCAGCCCCCTCCCGTGTGTCCGTCCTCCTCCTGAGCCTCCTCCCAAGTTCCCACCCGTCCCTCCCCATGTTGTATCTACGGCGCGAGGACGCGCCTTCCGGGAGGGGGCGATATGTCAGGATTATGGACCTGTTTTGTGTGTGTTTTCTCCCTCATGTGCCCATATTTGGTTCTTCCTGTTCCTGTTCTGATTGTGTTCATTGATCCCAGGTGTGTCTCATTTATCCCCTCGTTTAGTTATGTATTTAAAGAATGTTCTGTTCCTTGGTTCCTTTGTCCGGTGTCTAACGTCCGATGTTGTGCTACTCGTCTGTTCCCCGGTTTGGATTATTAAAAGACTGTTGATTGCGATTTGCCTGCGTTCTCCTCGTTCCTCGTTCCTCGTTCCTCGCTCCTCTCTGTAGGCTGTCGTGACAGGTATACTTAATGTGTTAGATTCTAACAATAAAATGTATACAAATTATTTTATATGAATCATTCACTGGCAAAAGATTGAGGCTGGTAATGCACTCCTGCTGTGGCTGAATATAGACCGGAAGCTTTTAAGCGGCCTGAGATTTCACCATACGTACGCAGGCTATACGTCCCGTGCATAGAGCCCATTTTATATCCACCCTGCTTCAGCACATCTGAACTGTGATTTCTCAAGTGATCCTGAAGACCTTGATTAACTGCTTCAGGTGTGTTTGATTAGGGTTGTAGCTAAACTCTTCAGGACAGTGGGTCCCCAGGAGCAGGATTGAAGACCTATGTCTTAGACTTAAAAAAAATAAATAAATAACTTGATGAAAGGCATCATGTTTTCCTTATCCACATTTCTTTTCTACCAGAAATCTGTATCATTCACTTTTGTATTAGAGAGCAGAGTCAAGGAGGTACTACACCAATATAGTTGGATTACAGTCTATTTAAAAAAGCAGGAGTTTGGGGTTCCACACTCCACCCAGGACCGCTCACTGACCAACTGATAGATGTTGCACACAGTAATGACAATAGCTTTCTTTAAATCCAGTCTAATGGGCTGGCTTTACGTAATTTCCGTTGGTCAGGATGCACCGTGCACAGGTTTTAATCATTCCACTGGAAAACAAAGTCGTGTTTACGACTTAGAATGAGCGTTTCTCAGGAAAAACTGATCCCTGGATTTGTCAGAGATTGCGAGGTTCATGGCGTGAAATTAAAGGTATTTCTTAGTTACTGTTGCTTTAGTCACACAACATATTCCACATTGTCAGACAAATGTCCATAAAGTAGTCAGTGCTTACTACTTCTAGACAGATGGAAATCCTGACCACAAAGTTTAAACACAATTTCCGATCATTTCTTCAATGTTGTGACGTGACGTGACGTGACATGTGGCCAAGTATGGTGACCCATACTCGGAATTAGTGCTCTGCATTTATCCCATCCAAAGTGCACACACACAGCAGTGAACACACACCCGGAGCAGTGGGCAGCCATTTTTTTGCTGCGGCGCCCGGGGAGCAGTTGGGGGTTCGGTGCCTTGCTCAAGGGCACCTCAGTCGTGGTATTGAAGGTGGGAGAGAGCGCTGTACATTCACTCCCCCCACCTACAATCCCTGCCGGTACGAGACTCGAACCCGCAACCTTTGGGTTACGAGTCCGACTCTCTAACCATTAGGCCACGACTTCCCCCCTTTGTGTGGTAAGTCTTACGCAGAAACTGCTATAAGTGACTGATTTGTAAATAAGCTAAGCTCTAAATAACACTTAAAACTAATTGTGTTGTGTTGCTTAACTACCATAGGATCCATCATTGAAAACTGGCTAGGCACGACTGTTTCAGTGCTCATTCAGCACTCCGTGGCCATGAGACACTGATAAGTGGTGAAATGCAACGTTATGGCCAGTGAATTGATTGAATGTTTAATGTTAAATGGTTTAATTGCCATAGTCATGGAACTGTAAAGTGACTAATTTAGTGATGCAACTTCTTTGAAAGGGTTTCAAAATGTTAACAATTGCAATTTGTTGCAAAGGCTTGTTCACAAAACAGTCACACTTTAGTTTGGGGATCAATTCTCACTATTAAAGGTGGGGTAAGTAATTTCTGGTCAAGGTTTTCATTTTTCCGTGAACAACTGAGCATAAATCATAACTGGGACTAATGAAATCCAATAATAACGGCAATCACATTTAACAGTAAAGGCTCATATTTGAATATGTTCTTTTCATTTATTAAGAATTATAAGCGTGTTTATGATGTGATTTAGGCTCTGCACAAGATGCTATGCGAAAGTTTTGTAGTGTTTTCAGAAAGGATGCGCGTTCTTGTCTTTTTTCTGTTAATTACGTTGCGCTGCGTGTCTGTTTTTCTTCAAAGCACAAACTTAGAATGCCTAATTTTGGTTTGACTGCTTGTGTTACATGAGAAAATAAATAATTTTGCCTACCTGATGTAATAGATTTAATGCGGGTGCGCGGTCGCGACTCGCGGTCTTTATGTCAAACGGGTCTGGTGTGGTACAGAATTAAATTAGTGCTGCTGTTGGATAACGGGTCAAGTGTTCTGTTAAGTACTGCTGGTGCACGTTTACCAAACAGGACCCGTGCAGGACTCTGCTTTAAACTGCTTTGCGTCTCTCCGTCAGATAACCTCACGTGCGCGATGCGCCATTTACAGGTATTTCCCTAAACCACCGGCGCCACACAGCACATATATTTTTCCACCAAGGGGTGAGAACATAATGATTATGAAAACGATTATTTATTTTTGATAATTATTATTTTATTTCAGTTAGGTTTTCAATAACTGTTGTTAGTTTTGTTTCGCTTTAGTTTTTCAATTATTTTGTCATTTTTATTTTATTTCAGTTTACGAAATAGTTTTTCATCAATCGTTTTAGTTTTCGTTTATGAAAATAACTTTGTTTCTGGTAGCCAATGTTGATATTTGAAATCACCAAAACAAACACGCCCTACCCCAAAAGGTCTCGCCCCTATTTTGATAGCTCCGCCCCACACATACATACGCAACCCAGGCAACGATTAGTTCTGTGAAACAAAGCAAAACCAATGTTACAACCGTGTCTACACTGGACGCGAGCGGCGTGACAGAATACTATAGAACTCATTATAATCTTCAAGAAACGACTAAAAACGCATCTGTTCCACCTTTATTTGAAAACAAACAAACTCGCTTTGGATAAAAGCGTCTGCTAAATGACTAAATAAATAAATAAAAATAAAAAATAATCAGTGATGCTGTCTACACTGGATGCGGCGCGGCGCAGCACGACGCGACAAATCGAAAACTGCTCTCTTTTGTTAGTTTTGACTGCTTTTATTGTCCTCATTTGTAAGTCGCTTTGGATAAAAGCGTCTGCTAAATGACTAAATAAATAAATAAAAATAAAAAATAATCAGTGATGCTGTCTACACTGGATGCGGCGCGGCGCAGCACGACGCGACAAATCCCCGACAGAAAACTGCTGCTGCGTTCTATTCATGACGTATTGACACAAATTTCAAATGATTTTCAAGGGTCGCTTTGTCGCGTCCAGCTGTTGCGGCACAGACACGGTGTTACTCACCTATCGAGAAGAAACAAAGCAACCTCGGCGTCCGATCGCAGGCCTTCCGCTCCTTGAGTTCTCTCCAGCGCTTGAAAGCTGATCCGATATTTACACGGGTCCTACTTCTTGCCTTATCGTAAGCCTTCCTTTGTTCCGCAGACGTTTTTCTCTTTTGTTTTTTTTATCCACCATCTCTATCTTTCTGTCGTCGCTCGGCTCGCTAATGTCTGATTGGCTACAAGTTTGTTTTGGTACTCGGCCCGACTCAGTTTTCTAAAGCGTTTTTGAAAAAAGACATACCCCACCTTTAACTAAATGTTAACTATGACTTTTGCCTCAATAAACTAAAAAAAGGTAGTTTTTATGTTTAGTTATGTGTAGGATTAAGCGATCTAAAATATGGTCATGCAGAATAAGACATTAATATGTGCTTTATACGTACTAATAATAAAATAAAATAAAATATGCATGCTAATAAGCAGCTAGTTAATAGTGAGAGTTGGTCCCTAAACTAAAGTGTTACCAAACAAACATTTGGTGCAAAAATTCGGTGCAATAAACTTTTTCAGTTGAATCGTTAGATCTATGGTTTCGCGAAACAGCAAATCGCTGAACTATGTTCCTGACAACAGAATTTGAAAACATTGTTGGATAACGATAGTTATGGAAAATGTACCCCTGGTCAGTCAGACGATCTCTTCCTGTCAAAGTGGGCAGTTCTTGGCCAGAACAAGCTGAGTGAAGTGCAAAGAAGAGCAAAGCGGAGCAGACTTTATGTCGATCAAAAGCTAAAAGTTTTTCACTTGATTTAATACAGGGTTTCACTTGTCTTCCATCCGATAAATGATCACAACTATTAAACCTTGAGGAGGCAAAGTGGTACTATCTCTGGGCTAGAGTGACATGTTTATGGTGCTCAGATGTGGAAGGATAGCATGAAATGTTACAGCACAGCTGTAGGAAGTCCTACACATGTATCTTGTATTACTAAAGGAAGCTGAGGCACGCGAGTATGTGTGCGCAGTGATGGGTAATTCTTTGGGATGTTCTCGCTGCAGGAGCCTGTCCTCACAGTAGTCTAACAGTGCACTCTTAGACAATCACACACACACACACACACACACACACACACACACACACCCTGTCCGTCCACATCTGGAAAGTGAAACCCATCCAGTCCAGTAAAATTATGTATGTGTGTGATATAAACATCTCTACTGAACTGCCTACTGCTGGATCCAAACAACAGAAGAAGAGCAGATTTTTCCACTTGAATGAATTCAGATTCAAGATGTGTTTGGGAAATATTTTTCCTCAGTTACTGTATCTGCCACTGTTGACTGATTTGATGACAGCACTGGGATTAGAACTATGCAAAACTATGCTTTTTCAACACTGATTAGTTGGAGGGTTGTTTGACAAACACACACACACACACACACACACACACACACACACACACCCTGTCCGTCCACATCTGGAAAGTGAAACCCATCCAGTCCAGTAAAATTATGTATGTGTGTGATATAAACATCTCTACTGAACTGCCTACTGCTGGATCCAAACAACAGAAGAAGAGCAGATTTTTCCACTTGAATGAATTCAGATTCAAGATGTGTTTGGGAAATATTTTTCCTCAGTTACTGTATCTGCCACTGTTGACTGATTTGATGACAGCACTGGGATTAGAACTATGCAAAACTATGCTTTTTCAACACTGATTAGTTGGAGGGTTGTTTCATGCTAGTAGTTTTTCATGCTAGAAAAATAATGGTCAATCTCAACACACCATAAACGTATTATAAGAAGAAAAAAAACATGCATTTGTTCTCTTTCCCATTTTACAATTTCCTTTAATAATAATTATAATTTGCATCATATGTTGAATCGGTAGAAGTAGGTCAGGATTCATCAGGAGGATTCGTCAAACTGTTTAACATATAATTATGCTGGTTTAGGATGATATCCAAAAGAGACACATCAGAAGTGTTTTGAGAGCCGTTCACATAGCTGGATGTAACAGAATGGAACGAGACTCATGAGACGCTGAAAAGTGGCAATATGCAACATTACGGCCGAAGGATTGATTGAATTTTTAGTATTAAATGGTTTAACTGCCAGAATTGTCGCCATGATGTACCATAAGGTTTCCAGATGCACATGTAACAATTGCAATTGTACCTGTTAAAGGGATAGTTCACCTTCAGTTGCTTTTCCCCGTTGACTTGCATAGTTTTTTTTAACCCCCTTTAAGGCTTGTTCACAAAATGAATGTTTGGTGCAAAAATTCGGTGCAATAAACTTTTTCATTTTAATGAACAAATGTCAATGCCACAGATTTTTTTTTTACAGAGTGTTTCTAATCTTTTTTTCTTCTCACTGCAGAAAAAGCTGGCCAACCAATAAGATTTACGCTTTCGGTCACATGCTCAAAGCCACTGCTATGGCAACTTGGTGATGCTCACAAACATTTTTCAGACTATTTTGCAGTGACAGTGAATAGCAGAGGAAGAATCCAGAACCTGCTCTGTTGTTGCTTGGTGTTGTTTGATCTACATCGTAGCTTATTTTTCAATAAGAGAGTTTCAGAGAGTGAATTAGAATTTTCATTTAGCCCGTCTGCTGTTTTTTTTTTTTTCACATTGGTCGGAACAGACAAATCACATGTGAAACCGAATGTTTTCGCTAAACGAAATCATCATGCGAAAACCTTCGCCAATTAAGCCAAACACTTAATTCATATCATTCAAATCACCTTCAGCCAAAAATAATCCCAGTAGTGGACCATCCTGACACATCTCTGCATGCGTGTACATCTACTGAACACAGCGCATACATGGTAACGTTTAAGCCTGTGTGGCGGCCGCAGCATTAGTTGTGGAGGTCTGTCAGTAATCACCAGGTCAAGTGTGAAATGATTGGGTGTGTCTGTGACTGATCAAAGTCGATCACTTATCGGTCAAAACCGATCAATATTATATTACTGCACTATTCCAGTCTGCCGGTCCGTACCCGGCGGCATTCAGGCCTACATTTACAGTCCGTGTGTGTATGAATGTGTTAACCTGCTTTGAATGTTGGAATGAGAAAGAGGAAGCCAGGATGGAGAGTGTGATGGACAGGCCTAATGGCTTTCATACTGAAGGCCCTGAGCTACAAAGATCTCCCCGTAACACCAGCACAATGCTCGGCATGTGACGGGGACAACCATCTGTTCACCAGACACACACACACACACTCACTCTCACACGAGGGGGGTGCCAAACGGATCGATTAGCAGACGGGGGTGTCTGGGGCCACAGGGGACCGCCGGGGATCTGGAAAGAGAGCAGAGACACTCGGGTCTCACAAAGTCGGTGTCGCATTACAACACATGCTAAATCAGTTAGTGGCATTTCCGCACATACACACACACCAGGGGTAGTGTGATAGTGATCCTTTCAATAAATCAAAATAATATTATGATATTATGTCATCTGGCAGTCAGGTCACTTTTAATAGTGGCAGTACACACTTTTGGAGCACTTACAGGAATTACTGTTTATTTGTTTATGGATAGGGAAAGTACAAAAAGCATGATTCCAGCCAAAAAAATAAATAAATAAATACTAATAAAATAAATACATAAAAAAAACTGAAAAATATGCATTGCACATAAAGAGTATAGCATATGCTAATTTGCATCTCAGGCTAGTAAGACCCCTAGGGAAGAAAAAAACAAACAAACAAAACCTTTACCCACCCTACATTTCTAATAAAATATGCCCATACATACTTATACACAAACAATAACAACCATCAAAACAACTAATTTACCCACAAGGTTTACTCACCCTCATGTCATTCAAAACCTGACTTTAGGTGCAGTCACATTAGCGAAGTGGCACTTTGAAAAAGGCCTGTTGTCTGTTGTGAATAGCATATGGAGAATAAAAAAGTCACTTTCAAACCAAGCATGCTTTTCTGTTGGTCAATGCAGCAAATTTGCATGACCAACTTGAACATGATGAAGTGGGGAACTTTTCCACTATCACACAAAACCTTCCTATTGGAATGACTGTATTTTACCCATGAGATTTCGCAGAGCAACGGTAAATGTGACCGCACTTTTTTTTTCTTCTGCAGAACACAAAAGAAGATATTTTGAAAAAATAACATAAAATAGAGTGCTTTGATTTCCATTGTATACAAATACACGGAGACATTTTCCAAAATATATTCCTTTACGATCGGCAGAAGAAAAAAAGTCATGCAGTTTTGCAATAAAATTAAATTGAATAAATAATGACAGAATTTTCATTTTTGGGTGAACTATCATTTTTAATTTAAAGACTTACTGTATATATTATATATTTCTAAAATGAATTGATACTAAGTTGGTTATCAACCAATAAGAGTGCTAAATGTAATTTTAGTAGATCTCAAAATGAATTTTCTTTTTTATTCTGTTCATTACAATGTTGTGGTGAGTGACGCAGCTGACACAGAGCAGCATACGCAGTTTACTTCCAGCGGATATTCTCCAAAATGGCACCAGGGTGACGCGGAGGAGACGAATTGTTGAATAAAGTCGTTATTTTTGTTTTCTTTGCGTACAAAAGGTAATTCTCGTAGCTTCGTATAATTACGGTTGAACCCCTAATGCCACATGGATTATTTTACAGATCTCCTTGCTACGTTTCTGGACCTTGAACGTGGTAGTACCCTTGCTGTCTATGGGAGGGTCAGAGAGCTCTCAGATTTCATCAAAAATATCTTAATTTGTGTTCCGAAGATGAACGGAGGTCTTACAGGCTTAGAACGACATGAGGGTTAGTAATTAATGACAGATTTTTCATTTTTGGGTGAACTAACCCTTTAACAGTTTATCATTATTGACTAGAATTTTAATATCAGTGCAGCACTAAACCTGTAAATTCATTCAAACAGGACCATTCACATAGGATGCGTTCTTGCGTTCAAAAACAACTAGAGCGCAAATGAAACAGAATGAAAGTTCTTTAAAAACTGAGCTGCAAGAACCTGTACTGCATGAACACCCCTGTGCACTATTTAGTGGAGATATATGCTGCTCTCACTTCAGTGTAGACCAACATCCTAAGGGAAGGAGTCGCCACATATCAGAGACTCCTATTATAAGATGATATTGCATCAGACTGTGGAAGAAGAGGCAGAACTTCAACCAGGAACGGTCCTCCTCAATACCATCTGCTCGTGAGAGCACAGGCTCTTTTTGTCCTGAGCTAATCCCTGTTTTACAGACCTGACAGATGCTCAAATCCCTCGACCCAGGGCCCAGACTGAACACTATCTCGCTGGATCCCTCTTCTAATGTCTTCTACAGAGACTTAAACAAGCTCTAACCCAATACCCTACTTGTTACATAAATGATGGATCTCCTCCTGATGGACCCAAGAACATCTGTGAAGTACATTGACTTGTTTGTCAATACGCTGACCTGTAAACCGACACTGACGTTCTTCATGAAAGTTGCACACATGCATCAAACCATGCAAGACACATCAACTTGACTGCAACGGACGCAGTGGTGATAAATAGACTTAAAGGGTGAGGATGTTTCCTAAAGGCAGAAATACACACCCGAATGCAGACCAAAACCAAAGGAGAAAACCACTTCATCTTGAGAGATAGATGAGGATGTGAGATGTGGTTTTGGTGAAGACCAGTTTCAAGATTTTCTTGCACATGCGTGTTGTCCTAAAACCATTTATAGAAATGCTCTGAAGGATGTGGAAGGCACCATTTTTTTTCCATTACGAAGAACTGTGCTTGGTGGACTACATGGATTGCTGCATTGCATCCAGATTTTGGAAGTACGAGTGAAGCTTGTCACCATCAAATCAGCACCATAACGGATCATTTGTAACGTCTCGGCAAACTCGTTTGGAGAGCTGTCTCGTGTTTAATGAACATCTTACATGTGCATTCCCCTTGAAGCTGAGCTAATTAACCTTATTATTCAAAGGGCAGCAAAAAAAAAAAAGTTTCCCTCGCCAATCTCTTCGTTTATCTAATTAATCTACGTATGTCTTTTAGAATCCAACAGTTATTCCCTCAAGAGACGGCATTAACAAGAAAGCGAATTAGAAACTGGATTGTTGCACAATCAGGACACACAGAGGAACACAGCAGTTGGCATCTCTCTGAAGACAGTGTCTTATTAAGTTATGTTTTGCCATTTCACGTTTCTCTGTGGGGCTGCCCCCAATTGCCAGACACATTACTTATTCCAAAGGGAGCCATTCTCCATCCAGAAAACCCTTATTTCATTAGCCCAGAAAGGCCCGTAATGAGAATAGAGCTTTGTTTCACATGCCTGGGTTTCTCTGCACTTCCTGCTGGTGACGGCTGGATCTCACGGTTATGTGAGCCTGATATTTTACATATTTTCCGAAACTCTCTAAATAATTCCTACGCAACATGCCAGAGCATCAGAAGCTGTGCCAGTGAGTTGACTTTTATCTCTCACTGTTCCAGTTGTACAGAGCTCTGTTTCTTATGCGGGGAAATTATTTTGCTGACATCATGCAAAACTTGATTTGTACGCTGCGTAGTCTTGATTTTAGAAATAAGTCCGTGAGACTGCAATTTGTAATATATAATGCACAGTGTATTTATTCTCTGCTTGGTTGAAAGGGGCACTATAGGGGACATGAGATTAAACAGTTTTTTATCTTCACAAAATGTAAACTGTATGATCACACAGCTCTATATATCCAACTTTATTTGTATACATACAGTACACTCGTGTAAAGCAACAGATACTATATAACATATTTCAACTGCCAGATTTTTAACTGACTCAAAATGTAGCTATATTATTGTATACTGTGAATACTGTATTCTGTTAATATGGGCACTGAAGAGAATAAAGCGTCATTTACCCATGCTGCAGACACCCGTGTGAAACAGGCCTTAATCTATTGAGAGATGTCCCATTTTCATTTTTTGCAAATTCAACAAGATTATTTAAAGTATGACACTGTCTGATCACACTTTACATTGTAGTATCCGTGTTGTAATTACACTCATAAGTAATGACAACATTTTTGCATGTTCATTACTGATTATGCAGGGGGGAAATAAAATAAAATAAAATAAATTAATAAATAAAAACCTAGTCAGGGCATGCCAATTATGTTATTAACTTGGCATATTGCTGGGTGTTTGCAGTTCATGGTAATATTAATAATTTGGATGGTTTATGATCAAAATAATATGGACATCACACTATAGTGACATTCAATGTGAATTTTATGTCCTTAAAAAAAAGAGTTGAGGACCATTGCAGTTTTGCATATTTTAGTATTATTTATTTACTATTATATAATATTTATTAATATTTTGAATGTATTAAATATTTATTTTTTATATTTTCACTTTTGATGTTCATTTTATTTTCATTAGGTTTTAGTAGTTTTGTTATGTATTTGCCTTTTTTGTTTTGTTTTAATATTTTTATTTAGCTTTAATTATTTATTTTTTTTTTAGCAATTTTAGTACCTAAAATAAGTTAAATAGTTGCCATTTAAACATTTCCAACTTTCTATAATTAAAAAAGTAATAATTTTATATATTTAATATTTTTATATTAGTATATTATTATATTTTAGTTTTAATTACATATTTGTACGTATATTTAATTTCAGCTTCATTTCAATGAATGAAAATGATTTTTAATAGTTTTGTCACTGTCTAGGACATTATTGTAATAAATAATCATAATGTATAGTATATTGACCTTGCAATGCAATTTTCATATTATGTTAATTAGTAGCGTTTTTCCGACTAAACAAAATCAGAAGTACTGAACTGGGCTTCCAGTGCAGCGGTGTTTGTTACCCCACACTGCTGATTGTAGCGCTGCAATCATAACCGCTCTGCTATCTGCAGCCAGGATCAGCTTTATCTAAAGCAGACCCACGTGTTTGTCCACTCTCTGATTGACAGCGTGTCACTCCTCCTTTGTGGTAATACTGAGCGCGCTCAGATAGCATCTCTCCCATTCAGCTCGGCGATGCTATAATCCGCGGAGGGGCGGGGCTTAACCGGCTCCACCCACTTCAGGTCTCTGCGGTTCAAGATGGTGGAGATAGAGACACAAAAACCCTGTGTGTTTGGTTTTACGTTTCTAGAGAGGAAGACTGGTAATCTAAAAACACGCAGAGTATTGATTTGGAAATCCTGTTTTATATTTTAGATTCCTTGTGGACACGTTATTCCAGACTTCATGTAGTCAAAGATCAGACAGCATATATCTAGATCCTCTATGGGCCAAATCGTATATATATATATTACCATTCATAAAGATTAAAGCCTGCTCTGTTTGCATATATACATATCTGATTGAAATATCAATATGCAGCTGTATCCATGTATCCAGTCAAGCTATACTAGATCTTGGGCTAAAAAGGGCATTTGTGATCAAAACGTGGAACAAATTTTTTTACAAAAGATATCCAGCCTGAAGGTGCAGTGTTTAAACCCTCAAAGCAAGTCATCAAATGTGCCTTATTTTGCTAGTTCTGTGCGTGACACAGTTACTTTCTGCATTGAATCCCCCAGCATATTGAAGCCTTTAATATTATGCAGATTCCTGTGTTCTGTGCCAGGTTCTCTGTTCCAAAGCCGAATTATGCCTGGCATCAAAACATTCTTGATTCCAAAGAGGCAGAAGATTCCAGTTTTTCCAAGCTTTGATTCCAGTGGTGCAGAACCTTAGGAGTGATGATGAAGCCATAATGTGCCTTGATCACCAATTAGAGCGTTCATTTTCCATTGAAACAGTCCTGGCACTGCTGCATGGATGGGGATCAGTGGCTTTACTTCAAAACCAACTGACTTGAACAATGACTTAACTGTATCTGAGTTACTAAAAACAGTCCACAAATAAACATGCCACGTCACAGTCTTTGTTTACGAGTCTTGCTCCTAGTTTTGAGAATGGAACCAAATAACTGAATGAAGTGTCTTTTTAAGTAAACGTCTTTTAGTGTAACTGTACAACCCTCCACAAACCTTCAACTCATGGTTCACATGTCTCTTTGCTGTGAGATCACAGATTTTTATAAAGTAAACGTAAGACTAACTGTTATGTTGTTAGTAATATTTTAAGATGAGCACTTACTGGGCTTACTTAAACTTATCCAGACATCATTTTCAGAAAAAAAAAATCATGTATCAAAATGTTAAAATGTGACTTTCAAATATGATCATCGGGCTTTTGAGGAACGTTTATTTCTTCATCTCTCCATCGTCACTGTATTGCATTGCATTGTATGTTTACAGAGCTTTGATCGTCAAACTAAGCAATTAAATATCATTTTAGTAAGACATTGGGAGATATAGAGTGACGACTGATATTTATATTATTTTATGCAAGTAGTCAATGTAGTTACATTATAACATCTTACTTTTTGTCCATATTAATATCAGCATCTGCTCCAAACTGCATATTTTTGCTCAGTTTGGGCCTCTGAATAAGACTGGGGTGTTTTTTCCTTCTTGAGTATGAACTCCATGTTCTCACTATATCATACTATATGAGCCTGATGCATCAAACATGATACGAAACATTGTTTTTTTTTGTTGAGATTTTTGTCTAAAAGATTAATAAACTGTTCCATCTGAGAGTGTATATTTATTGTCTGACAGTCTGATGTTTGTGTGTCTTCAGGTGAGCGGCCGTATCAGTGCCCATACTGTGACAAGGCCTTCAGCAAGAACGACGGCCTTAAAATGCACATACGCACACACACCCGGGTAAGACTACACGCATATGTGCACACATTTATTTACAGATAATTCACTGTACATCCACCTCCCCATCTCTTTTGTTTTTCCCATTGCCATTGCATTGCCCTGCTTCTGTGTATGTGAAAGTTCACTAAACCACACAAACTTGGCTGTGAAATGCAGCACTGTGTCTCATGAACCGGTGTTTTCAGCATGTCAAAGTGACTCTGTTTTGGTCGCCTGTAACTTGCGTTTGAAAATGTGCCAACCATCTTCCCAAATTCATAACGAGAATGGTTTAAAAATAATGTTGTCAACAAAAGACAAGCTGTAAGGTCTCCCTGCGGTTTAACGTTTGAAAGGAAAGATTATTATTATTAAATGCTGTTTTTTAATTTGTTTTTATTTTACAGTAAAATTAATACTATACAACTACCTTACTAACTATTAATAAGCAGCAAATTAGGAATTTATTGAGGGAAAAGTCGTAGTTAATAGTGAATAAGTGTTCCCTATTTTAAAGTGTTACCATATGTTAAAATGGACTGTCACCTTCTTCAGCCCTGATGAGTTGTGTAGTTGTGTGTTTTTCTAGTGCAGCGGATGTTTTTAACCTCTGCTGCAGCGGGTCATTAGGAAATGTCTCCTCAACGCAGGACAAAACACAAGCAGCACACGTTCTTCAACATCTGCCTAAAAAGGCTACTGCCTAAAACACCCTGTTAAGTGTGTGTGCATGTGTCCAGACGTGTCCATGTACGTGACATAAAAGCAGCTACAGAAACATGATTAAGACCACATTAGACCACTCATTTAACAGATGTGAGAGTTTTTTTTTTTTTTAGAACATTTAGCTTTTTACTTTTTAGTTCAGGGTCACTGGAGAGGACAGACCCTGATATTACTGTAAAGCCAAATATGGATGAGGGGTGATCAATAGACAATTGCTTCAGAAATGTCTCACCACTTCACATATTATAACACTTAATTTTGGCAGCAAAATTGAGTGCCACCCCAACAACTGCCTCTCAAACTATTTATTATCCACGGAGGTTGTAATATTATTAACCCAGCAGGGATTTGAGTCCTTGGGGCTGTTCAAATTTACCTGAAACCAGACATGTTTGATTTTTTAAATAACTGTGTAAATGAGTCCAACAATGATTGGGCGGAACATCGCTTAGTTGGAGCTAGCTTGAGACTCTTAATAAAATCTGCTAAATGGCAAGAAATGAAACATGTTTTTGGAAAGCCGTTGGATGATGATGGATGACATGGGTGTTTGTCGTGACATCATTTCCTGAAATAACTCTATCACTTCTCCCATCTTTTCCCCAGTTGTTTAGAATAGCAGTGTCCCTCATATTTGTTGCACAGACAGAGCGGGAACATCAGCGTTAATCCAAGAAAACCTAAGAAAGCAGAACAGATGCAGCACATCATTAGAACTCTTTGCCAAATTTGGAGCGTGATCCTGCAATTCTGCTGCATAACGTATGAGCTGTGGACTGACACACAACAGAAACACAGCCACTAAGACATCAAGTGAAAACAGAGCATTGGTGATGCGGTAATGAGAACAAGCAGTGACAGAGCAGTGCTAATCCTCTTACGTGACAGATATTTCTTTCTGTTTGGGCCTCACTAAAGAGTTGCCCACTTTATAGCACTGTATTTCAGCACAAAACCCTCCAGCTTATTCAAATACTGCTTGCACTCCAGGTTGATCAGACGCTATATGTGCTGGAATAGTGATGCACCATGTGCACTCAAAAGTCATCGCCAGTCTTTTCTAAGCAAATGTGGTTTATTATACACTTAAAAATAAAAGGGGTGTTTTGCAGAGATGCAATTAAAAGAACCATTTTGGGTTCTTCAAAGAATCTTTCAGTTAACTTTTTTTTCTTAGTGTGAAGAACATTTTAATAATCTGTAGAACCTTTTTCAACTATAAAGTGGAATGGAAAGGTTCCATGGATGTTAAAGGATCTACATGGAGCCATAGATGTCATTTAAACGTGTAGAATGCGTCAGATTCCCTTTTTTTTCAGCAGCCTTGTTTCGGAAGTATTTTTCCATTCATTTGTCCCATAGGGATTTAAAAAATGTCTTTGTTAAAGAGTTATGAGCCATGAACCAAACCAACCAGCTATGAGGCAAATAACAACATTACATAACGTTAATTTGTGACAAAACAGTGGGAGAAAACTATAATTCTGTGATACACTGTGAATTATTATTACATAATCAAAAACAATGGAGAAATGTAAAACTATTTGATTTGAAGATGCTGATTGTGTATACAGAAACAACATTTTATGTTTATTGCAAAATATGCATAAATATGCAAATATTTAAGTAGTTTGAAAATGTAGGAGTCTGAACATATTACGTTATTTGTGGGTGGGTGTGTGCTAAAGTGTTCTTTTGGTGCAATTAGCTTGTTTCAGTTCTCTGATTGGTGGAAGTTTTTGCAGAATCATGGATAATGTAGTTTTTCACAAGAGATAATGTGAACGGACAACTTTAACAATAGCATATAGCATTGATTAACAACCTCAAAGCTCACAGTATGTCTGTCTTTAAAGCTTTACAAGTTATCATTAAAAATCAATTCTCCTATCGAGAAAACAAATGGAATTTTTGCTTCTGGAACTGACTCTGATGCTACTATCTCCAGCACTGCTTTTCAACAGCAGTGTGGCACTAATACTGAATCGACAGAGCTAGATATTAAATTGGTAATCTCAGCCTCAGACGTCACACCCACGGACCGTTGGCTGAACGTCTGATGCATACGGCACACAAAACTGGAAACACTTCAAGAGTTTCAAAGTTGTCATCGGATTGGTTGAATTATACAGGATTTCTGGGAGACGTGTGTGTCGTGTTCTTTAACGTTCCACCGGAAACAAAAGATGCGCCTCATAGATGCTGTGATGCCAAACCCACTCATGGAAGAAGATAGCCATCGTGTTTACAACTGTGAGCAACAATGAGCGCTTATAAGGATCAACCAAACGCTGGATTTTCAAAAGTATGTGAAATATGTAAAGTTCGCGGTACAGAATCTTTAAAATACATCCAACAGTTTTACACAGCGGTCTGTTACTGTGGAGACATTTCCATGCCCCTAAACATGACGCGGCACAAAACGAAACGTTTGTTGCTTTATCTGTCAGTCAGATGGCAACTTGGTCGAGCCTTGGCCATTCAAAGCAGCCAAGATTCCCAGACCTTCTGCCAGCAGTATGAAGCTCTGGCTATGCAAGACTATTAAATTGTGGCCAAGCACCAAAGATGCGTAGGCATCTCTTGTAATCATTAGTTTTCTTCTTTTCTTCTTCTTTCTGCAAATCTTTAAGTCCCGGGTATACTTCACTTTCCACGTTCCGTTCCGTTTCGTGCACAGCCGCGTCCGCACAGCTTTCAAAGTGTACTCAACCGCGAATGAGCGCAGATGGACGAGCTGTACACATGCGCAGTATCACCTACTTGACTCGCTCTGTCTCAACATTCACCTCACGCCTGCGCTGTTGTACGCGGGCCTTCCGCGAGATCACAAAAATTGGGCTGCATGCGGACGGTGTGCGCGGACGTCAGCGGACAATTCAGATGACAATAATTGCGTCATGAGGACAGTGTGTGGACCGTTGCGGAATGCGGACGGCGGTAGTATACTTTGGGCTTTAGCATATTCAAACCAAACTTGGTGTATGTTATAACAACTATGACTCGAGGGTACCTGAACAGTTTCAGCACAGAGCCGCCTAGTGGTAAAGAGATGTGAAACATGGTTATTTTATTATTTTTTTTTGCTTATAACTTCAGAACAGTTTTGCCAAAAATCACAAGACTGTTTTATTTATTTTTATTTTTTTTTTAGATTCGGGGCGACATACCGAGTTGAACAATTTCCAATTTTCCCATTTTAAATTTTGTTGTAAAATGGTATATTTTACAAATGCATTGGCGTATCATCACGAAACTCGGTATGTGTCTTCAGTACCATGCCCTGAAGGTACTCAAACAGTTTTGGGGCAGTGCCACCTTGTGGTCAAAAATCATAATAAAATTTCAAAAGATACTAATAGCTATTGATTAGTTTTGCCTATTGTCATGAGACTGGTCTTGATGGATTCCTTGAATCATGCCGAGAACATTGATACCAATTTTGCCATAATCGGCCAAACTTCCTGTCCTTCATTTGATTTTTGAAAACCTACTTTTTCTAACTCATCCTAGACCATTGGTCCGATTTTTATCAAATTTTTATTTTCAGACCATGCTGACAAAAAGTTATGGATTTTGTATTGATAGACAAAATGGTTTTTGTTTACTGCAGAGATTAATTAATGTGTCCTTAGTTAAATAATTAGTAATATTAATTAAGTTTGTGTTTACTACAGGTTTAGTGTTAGGATTTGGTTTAGTGTTTGTTACTTGTAATTATGCCAAATTTACTTTTAATGCTATAGGAAATACATGTAACATGCATAACAACATACACTTAAAAATAGTGTTACCAAAAAATCGATTGCGTTGTCTTAATGGCTTCATGCAAAATCAGGATTATGGGATTGTTCACAGGCAGCGAAGGATACATGCTTTTAAAAACAGACAGATGAAGGTACATTGGTAAACTGACAAAGATGCAAAGCATTATGGGCCATCCACTATTGTCCATCTGTGCTAATGTTTTTCGTAGTGCGTGACTCTTGACCTTTACATATTTTTGTGGGGGTTGTGTTGCTGACGGTCCCAGCTGACGGTTTTACTGCTGATCTGATTCAGTGATGGAGCCTCACAGCTACACGCTGGATGTATTATGCTCTACAAACGCCAGAAGTCTCATCTTACACTAAATCTTTTTGTCAAACACACGTGTCCACGCTGGCCCAGGCCCATACTGATTACGTCTGTCTCTGACAAACACACACACACTTGATCCGCAGCACCTTGCATATCCCGTGTGGTGTGACCACACCTTGCCCTGCTCCATTTCCCAGGATCCTCTCTTCCTGTGTACACACACACACACACTATATGTCTGTCTATCTATCTATCTAGCTATCTATCTAGCTATCTATCTATCTAGCTATCTATCTAGCTATATTATTATTATTATTATTATAAATTATTAAGTAATTAAAATGGGTTGGTTAGCATCTTTTTTCCTCTTTCTTATTTTGCTCTTTCTTATTTTGCACTTTCTTATTTCACACATCAAAAGTGTGTGTGTTTGAGTGTGTTATTATGTCTAGGTGTGTTTTATTCAGTAAGTATGTATGTGTTTGTGGTGTGACAGCAGTGCTGTGTGTTTTCAGTCTGTTATATAAGTAAATGTATGCGTGTGTCCATGTGAAATGAGTTCCAGGTGTGTAACACATGAAAGGCACTTCATTTGTTTATCCCAGACCATCTTTCGTGTGTGTGTGTGTGTGTGTGTGTGTGTGTGTGTGTGTAATGGGGATCTCTAGTTTCTGTAAACATACAGATATATGTTCATGCCTGAGGAATTATTCTGTCTCTCTGAATGTATCAGCTCTTCATTAGTCTCTTCAAAAACACAATAACTTCAGTCAATCCCTCCAACAGCACTCACTATTACACTCTCACATGCCTTCAGATCCTAATTAAGATAGTCCTACATCGGGGGGGTCCAGTCTTGCGTCTGAAGGGCCACCTTCCTGTAGACTATCAGCCCTTCAAGTGGAGTCACAAATATCTTAATTGAGTTTGAAAACACATGAATGACCAGTGAAGTCATATTTACATGTGTGAAACGATGATACAAAGTTTCCGATTTGTGCCATTGGAAGGAATGTTGATTTGAAATGTTGCAGAAATACTGATCTGTAATATAGATAATATCATATAATATATTGAAACTACATATATAAGGATCACAGGACGGAAAGCAGGTCTGTAGTGAATGGTCTTAACTTTCCTGGTATTAACTTTCATTAATAATCATCATCTTCCTGCACATATCTAAATATGTTACAATTTAAAAGTAAACTCACATTGTTCTTAAGAAGGGCATCTTCCCCCATATTTCCCTGTGTTCACTGTCTCTCTCTCTTTCAGGAAAAGCCGTATAAATGCAGCGAGTGCAACAAGGCCTTCAGTCAGAAGCGTGGCCTGGATGAACACATGCGCACACACACCGGAGAGAAGCCCTTCCAGTGCGACGTGAGTTACACACGCAGACTGCATTGCATAATGCTGCATTCTAACACACAAGCACAGGCTCTTTTTATGTCTGACTCTGGCTGACTATCACACAACCGCTCTTGACGCACCGCAGCCACATCCCAGTGGAAGAGCAGAGAGAGAGGTGGCTTGTGGGTTAGTGTGTGACGTTCAGCAGGGTTTAGTCTTAAGACCGCTGGAAGAGCTAAAGCCGGTCTTGAGTTTAACCCTGCGGCCCACGCCGAGTCCACATAATCAGCACCGTGATGCAGACCATGAACCAGAACGCCCTCGCGGCACATAAACCAGCACACACTCACGCTGTGTCTGTGTGTGAGGCTGTTACTGTGGTGTCAAAGCCGCAGTGGAAGGACGTCCTGCCAGGCGGACACAAGGACAAACCGCCCTGTGCAAACTGACCCATCTCTGACCCTTCAGCGCCTTAAGACACACAAAAACAAGTCCAAACCACAGCAGTTTTGAACGCCTCTCTATCTTCTCACTGTCCCTGAAAAGACGTTTGTGTCCATCGGTGAATCCTTCGTCATAGTCTCCAGTTCTTAGGACGGTCCAGCAAATCAGGGCTTAGATTAGTGTTTAAAGACTTCACTGAATCAATATATGTAACCAGTCATAAGGGTCAATTTCTCGAAATTGAGATTTATACATCATCTGAAAGCTGAATAAATAAGCTTTCCATTGATGTATGGTTTGTTAGGATAGGACAATATTTGGCTGAGATACAACTATTTGAAAATCTGAAATCTGAGGGTGCAAACAAATCAAAAATATTGAGAAAATCGCCTTTAAAGTTGTCCAAATGAAGTTCTTAGCAATGCATATTAGTAATCAAAAATTAAGTTTTAATATATTTACAGTAGGAAATTTACAAAATATCTTCATGGAACATGATCTTTACTTAATATCCTAATGACTTTTGGCATTAAAGAAAAATGGATAATTTTGACCCATACAATGTATTTTTGGCTATTGCTATAAATATACCCCAGCGACTTAAGACTGGTTTTGTGCTCCAGGGTCACATATATTGTATTTTTACTTTCTTAAAGGGACAGTTTACATAAGTCATCATTTACTCCCTTTCATGTCCTTCCAGTGTGAATAATGTACCTGTCACTTTTTTTCCTTGCAATTACACTGAAAGACAACATGAGCTTTCAAGATACAGAGAGGCACCATAAAAAAATCATCATAAAACTGGTTCATATGAATCTGATTCCAAGTCCTTCTGAAGTCATGTGATACTGTTGTGTGAAGGACAGACCAACATGAAGTCATTCTTCACTGATAATCTTCCCCTGCAGTGAGCTGTTAACCACTGCGGCCGGATCGCTGAATTTGACACAAGAACCAGGTCACTGTGACTCATGAGCGAATCATTTTAAATGCTTCTGGTGAACTGGAATAACCAGTGCAATTCAAAGATTCGACTCCTGGTCATACTGAGCATTATTCATTAGTGCATTCATTAGTAGGACTGTCACCATATCAGAAGGCCAAAAGAATTCATAACAATAATTTTGCAATATCGGAATTTTGAGCATACATACATAAATAAATAAATAGGTAGGTTATCAGTCTTATTCATTCATTCATTCTCATTTTTGTCACATTTTGTCACATTCACATTCAAACTATAAGTGTAGGCCGGTGGAAAGAGTTTGTAACCATAAATATATAGTTCAGGCATGAAACTCGAACTAATCGCTAATTAACTCGTTCAACGACGTGGCACCAGCCAATCAGGAGTACTTCCTAATCCACATAACTGTATATATTGTATCCTAGCCTGTGTTCGGCAAGTTGCGCGATTATGAAATCTTATATTATCCCTCCTCCTCCCCAGCACCACCTGTAGAGATCTGCTGAGGGGTTATGTATTTCTTGCAGCAGCCTTCCTTTGTTAATTTTGACTAAGCTGAACAAATGATTGTATTTGCTCAGCAGCAGCGTAGCAGATCTCTGAATGCTGGTTGAAATAATCACTCCGAGAGTTGTCATGACTGAACTGTACAAAAGCGTATTAAAAGAGCTAACTGTTGATTGGCACTTCCTGAAGGCTGGGACGTCTAAGACCACGTTTGTTTGTTTGTCTGCTTGTTTGTTTTTTAGGTGCAGGTACCTTTATTTTTTTTTATGAATATCATACAATTTGTCTTCCATGTTTTAATTTTAACAGTAAACCTCTGTTTGCCAAAAAAAATTTAATAAAAAGGAATTGTTACATTTTCTTTTGATTACATTTTGAAAGATGAAATAAATAATGTGTTATGTTTTAATTTAATTACCGCTGTTTTAAAATAATACATTTGTATTAAATCATAAATCCAGAAAAAATTGAAGAAACAACAGTATTTCTGGAAAGAAAGAAGGAGAGAGAGAGAAAAAGAAAGAAAGAAAGAATAAACATAAATTGCATAGGGTTCGTTTATTGTAGAAATTGTCATAAATTATTCAATTTTTACATTTTTAAAAGTTTTTAAGTAAACCATTAAAATGGAATCCAGAAATATTAGAATTGAGGGGGAAAGCAGTTGCTAAATTGTTCTAATTGTCTTTTTAGTACAAATCTTAAGTATAGCTTCCTGTTTTATATTTGTATACTTCTGTCAGATGAATTGTAAGTGTGATCACTTACAGTAGACGAACACACCTCATCTCAAAAAGACACATGATTTAATTGTGCTACAGATGTGAATGATTCCTCAAATCACATAACTGATTGATTCCTCCAATAACGTTGAGGAGAGGAGTGCTGTTACTATTCCTCACCATCAGACCTACAATTGAATGCTTTATTATTGTTCTCTCTTAGGCCCTGTGTAAATCAAGAGAGTGATATAAAGATACACAGTCACACATATGCAGCTTGCTCTCCGTCTGAAACACTTTGCTAGCAGTGAACACACTCCGCAGGAGATTCACACACACACACACTTACTTCACTAAGGAAAATGAGACACATTCCTCCTGTATTTATTTGATTTCTGTGGCAAACTGCAAGCATGTCTTTCTAAGTTTTGTCTGTTTTAAAGAGCATAAGCGAATGAAATTGGCTGTTTCCTCAGTTTTTTTTCTCTGCATTTGACGTGACACGTCTTTTAAGCCTGGAGTGATTTGGTCTGAAATCTGGCGCTCTGATGCAGCGTGCCAGAAACCATCTATTCTCCAAATTCATTTATTTTTGACTCGCTTTCCCTGAGTATTTGACTGCATTTGAAGTGGTTTGTGGGGTGGTCGTGCCTGTCTTTCACGGCTCCTGTTGAAGTTAAAGAACGGGAACTTTGTGGCATTATTTTGTCAAAACGAGAATTTGAACACTTCAGCCTTTTTTTGCCACATTTTTGGCCTAAAGGAATCGGCTCAGCTCTCGTTATTCTGTTTTAGATTGTGAGTGATCGTGTTTTAGATTTACTAAAACACTGAAATTCACAATATAGCAACAACTGACATGAAGGACCATTCGGACCTGTCATAAAAAAATCACATATTTGAGTGCATTTAAACAAGCTTGCTCTCATTAATATAGAAGCACACTAGCATTGTTGATGCTTTGGCCGTTTGCTTGTTCTGTATGCTGACTAAAGGATGAAAATTCCTCATTCCACAAACTGCATTCCAGTGTATTAGTGTTGAATTATTTTTGTATAGTGTCTTGTAGTGGCTGTTGTGTAATGGAATTAAACAAATGTGACAGTAAAGTGAAACCGGAGCATGTTGTGCTTTACATGTGAACCGCACCGCATGTGCTGTGGACGTCTGAGAGGCTCTGAATTTGTTTAGCATGTTCACACACAAGCCACAATTCATGAGCAGTGCTCCGAGAGCCCTGAGATGAATGCAAGTGCTGACCAGAAGGCAGAAAAAAAGTTTGGATTTTTTTAACACTGTTCATGACAATGCAAGCAATGAGAATCTGTGAAGATTTGCTAGCCTTTGTTTCTCATCAGTCAGCTAGTAGCTGAATAGTAATTAAATTAAATAATTGTTTAATCGTGCAATGGATACATCAGTGTATAAACAGTTTAGCATCTCTGTACCAGCGTTTCTACCGCCACATGGCCAGCGTATCTCCATCCACAGCCATTAATATCTGCACTTCATGTGACAGTGAGAGACTGAAACTAATAAGTCGTCTATCAAGGCATTAAGTGCCTTTTCATGCTGTTTAAATAAAAAATTGCATTCATTTTATGAAGAAAGTGACAGCTGCAATATCTCTCACTGTCTCTTCTTGGAGATAAAGCATATTGAGTGTTCTTGGAGAGATCAAGTTGATTTATCATTTGAAATTGATTTGTGTGCCATTAGCATGGGTATGACATAGGTATTACAACGAGAAGGTGATTTATGAGGACATTTTGAGTGTCCCCGTAATTTAAAAGGCTTATGAAACTTTCAGAATGAGTTTTTTTTTTAATCTAAAAATGCAGAAAGTTTCCTTTAAGGGGTAGGGTTGGTGTAGGGCAATAGAAAATACGGTTTGT
>NW_015554105.1:542936-550049 GCF_001515605.1 Sinocyclocheilus anshuiensis | reverse complement strand
TCCAGTGGTTCTGCTGTGTGTGTGTGTGTGTGTGTGTGTGTGTGTGTGTGTGTGTGTTAAGGTCTCAACCAATAGCATGTGGCAAACTTTAGAAGATTGCTCCCTGGCTTGCAGTTCTTTGGTTGTGTTTTTATTCCTTCAGTTATTGGTTGTTTGTGTGTCTGCTCTGATGTATTGAGCGTTGCCTTCACATCCTCTCTGCGGTCGCAGGGCATGAAGTCATGCTAACACACACAACATTACAGCATGAAGTCTGTAAGCCAGAGCTGTTTCGCAACATGTAAAATGCCAAAATAAAAACCGTCCTCTCATGGATCTTTTTCATGGGTTATGTAACATAAATCCACTTATGGCTACTAGACTAATTTAGTATGTCCTGTCCTGGAAAAGTCACAGCCACAATGTAGGTTTGCCAGGCCATAATGCCATTGCTTATGTAGTGGCTGAAGTGCTTTTGAGCGTGTTGCTAAATGGTTTCAGGCTGGTTGCTTGGTGAATGATTACTAGTTTAAGTCAAAAGCTCACTCCAGTGGCCTTTATTTCATGTCTCAGTGATATTCTAGTCTCTGAATATGACCTTTCTTCAATGTAAGCCTACAGGTATGAAAAAATATAAACAGGTATGTTAAGGGTCTTCAGCATTTATTTTAGTTTTACTTTTGATTTATTTCCATTCAAGAAGAGAATGAGTGTTAATTTAGTATTATTATATACTATTATAGTTTGTATTAATATTTTGAATTAGCTTTTATTTATATATTTATATTTTTTCATTTTAATTTTACTCTGTCATTTTGTCATTTTTTTTATCTTTTTTTTATATTACTATTTAAGTTTAAATTTAAGTTTTATTTATTTCCATTTTCCAGTTTATTGTCAGTAATTGTAGAGCTTCAACAGTTATGTGGCATATTTTGCAGAGGTACTGGCAATTTATTTATTTTATTTTATTTTTTTATTCTTCTTTTTTTTTTCTCAAATACCTCTAATTTTTGTGGGGGGGGGGTTAAATATATGATTATTATTATTATTATTATTTATAATTACAATATATTATTAATATTAATAATATATTGTAATTATAAATAATAATAATAATAATAATCATATATTTAACCCCCCCCCCACAAAAATTAGAGGTATTTGAGAAAAAAAAAAGAAGAATAAAAAAATAAAATAAAATAAATAAATTGCCAGTACCTCTGCAAAATATGCCACATAACTGTTGAAGCTCTACAATTACTGACAATAAACTGGAAAATGGAAATAAATAAAACTTAACTTTACGAGCTTAAAGTCAAGAAGAGAAGAGAATGTTATTTTCTTATTATATACTATTATAGTTTTTTATTAATATTTTGAATTAGCTTTTATTTATATATTTTTTTTAATTGAAATTTTACTCTACATTTTTTGTAATTTTGCTGTGTGCTTTTGGCATTTTCATTTAATTATTTTTTATTTTAATATTTAGGTTTAATTTATAAATTTATTCAGGTTTTGTTTTTATTTATTTCCAGTTTCCAGTTTATTTTCAGTCATTTTAGTGCTTCAACGTTTGCTCATTTGTTGCTCATTCTGACATTTTTCATATAATATTTTATTTCAGCTTTATTTTAATGAACAATAATAATGACAGTATTATTTTTATTATTATTAATTTCAACAATAATAACCCTAAAGGTAATTAAATGTTTCATTATCTGTTCCTTATTAAAATATATTAAGTGCAATTTGAATATAATGTACAAGTGAATGACTCTTCACATCATTAATGATCGTTATAATGCCTACATTGAAAAATATGATATAACAACCCATGTTTTATTAATGTGTTGCCATTGTTATTGTTAATTCTTTGTGTGTTTGTGTATTTGTAGGTGTGTGACCTGTCCTTTAGTTTGAAGAAGATGTTGATCAGACACAAACTGACCCACAATCCCAACAGACCCATGGCTGAATGCTCCCTGTGCCACAAGAAGTTCACCCGCAACGACTACCTCAAAGTCCATATGGAGAACGTCCACGGAGAGACAGAGGGATAGACACAAACATATTCACATCCACTCAAGCCATACATAAAACCATTAGACCGAGAATGCATTCATACACAGGGTAGAAACAACAGACATTTTCAAAAGCATTAGTGTACATGTACAGAACCGCTTTATTTCCTTCAGACATTTAACACTTTATCACACAACTGATCAGTCTGATTAAATGGTGTTTAATCATGGCTGCAGGTTCAAATAGGAGGAAAGCATGTGCAATTGTACAGAGCAAAGTATAGCCATCATATTGATCCAATATCATTTTTTCTGTTGATGTTTGTCCTTTTGTATGTCAATATCTGATCTCAGATGTTTTTCACAAATGTTAAGAGATGTTGCGTGACCAAAGAACATGACGTGCCAATGTTGAGAGTAAAGTTTGTTGTTTGCATTTAACTGTATTATCCAGTATTTATCATTTAATATTTTCAGCGTTCAGGTTCACATGAGGTTTGTGTTTGATTGCCAGATTAACATCTTGCGGTTCTAAATTTGCATTTCATTTGGATGAATGAACAATTGAATCACTGATATCACTAATCTGGTCAGTCTGTTGGGTTTTTTATTTTTTTCGGTTAAATAAACATTTCTCCCGACCCTGCCCCGTCCATCTGCGGGAGACATGTTGCAGTGCTCTGTGGGATACCGAAGACAGTGCTTCTGCCCTGATCACATTTGCTTTAGTTAATTATAAACATTTGATTCTTGGTAAATGGTTGGTGTCGGAGGAATCGGATGTGCTTTGATACTTGATTAGACATGCTCGGTTAATGATTGTTCTCTAAATCTGGTTACCATTGGTTATAGCATAATTAAAGCCTCCGTGTGGGTTTGGATAGAAAAGTAATTAGTCAAGAGATCAAGAGCCAAATGCACAAATTCTGCTTCTGAACTGCTCCTACTCCTTATGTAGGATCAATAGTTTGAAAATAAGTATGGATAAGATAGTAGTTTTAGAATAGGGAACACATATTCACTATTAACTAAGAATTTTCCCTCGATAAACTCCTAATTTGCTGCTTATTAATAGTTAGTAAGGTAGTTGTTAAGTTTAGGTATGGGGTGGATTAAGGGATCTAAAATATGGCCATGCCTAATAAGGCATTAATGCATGCTTTATAAGTACTAATAAACAGCCAATATGCTAGTAATATGCATGCTAATAAGCAGCTAGTTAATAGTGAACAGTCAGAGCCGGCACGACCTATTAAGCGATGTAAGCGGTTGCCGAGGGCCCTGTGGCCACCAGGGGCCCCCTGTCAGGGTTCAGACAGTAATGCTTGGTAATAACAAAGTCCCTTTAAGGCAAGTCATTTCACTCGGCGGCCATCTTTGAAACGCCTCTCAGGCATGCAAGCGCAGCTCCTCTCTCTTTGAATGTGGAAACATCAAATTCTCCAAAACTGTTCACCAAACGTATGATTAAATTTCATATTTGAAATCACCAATGAAATCTGACAACAACTGTCTCATAAATGTTGTTTCTTTTGCTCCAATAGTGTTAAAAAAGCTTGTTATTCAGGCTAGACCAGCCAGTGATCATGCGCAGTCCTAAGCGCACGTCTCCAGAACGCTGACTGTTACTATAGCAACCGGGACTTTTAACCAGAGATTGTCTTACTATTGGGAAATGAGAGGGTCTGTATTACTTACTATTGGAGAAAGCGTAACGGCTAACTTGGATCACGTGTGACTTAACCAATCACATTACAGCCTTGACGTCATTGAATTTCAGTCATCAGCGATTGGCTCTTTTATTCAGAAGGCGGAGCTTCCTTCGATAGAGCGGCCATATTGAGCGTGTAATTTTTTTGCCCATTATTCTAAACTATACGAGTGACACGTCTCTTTGGTAATAATGACTTTGATAAAGTTTCAGTCGAGTGTGTTGATGTTTGAGAATGAAGAGGCGGCAGTATAAAACTGGTGCTGACTGCAGAGAAGTGGGATAAGAGAAAAGAAAGTGAGCCAGATAAGGGTAAGTGATGAAATTTGAAAATATATTGTTGAAATGGCAGTTTGCATCGTGCTGCAAGCGCTTTGAGGACGCGCTATGAATGTAACAACAAAAATGAACATGAACGGTATTGTTGTCTTGGGTGCTTCAAACTACGTGAATAACTCTAGATATCTTATTATCCGAATGGCTTAGATTTTTAGAAAGCACATGAGCTTATTTTCTATCGACCAGTTTCAGCACTGCGCGTTTGAACAAAGATGCAGAAGCAGGTGGCGCTTTAGGAACAGCAAAAATACAGCCATTACCATGTTGGATTCCGTTTGCCGTCGACTGACCCTCGCTTGTTTACCGGATTGCCCTTGCCTTGTCTTCTCTATACCTGTTTGCCATTGTTCGACCCTGCCTGTGTTTCTGACCTCTTCTGCTTTAAATAAAAGCTTGCACATGGATCCGCACGTCTCACGTCTTGTCAGCCCCGTAACAATAACTATATAGACATTTAAAAACGATAAAACTAATAAAAACAACAAAATATATATATATATAATTACTAAAACTTTAAAAAAATTAAAATGACAGCAGGAAATATAAAAATAGTTCAAAATATTAACAAAAACTATAATAGTATCTGAATCATACTAAAATAGCATTCCTTGACAATAAGGTGTCAGAGTAAGATGTGTACGATGGGGGAAGGTGGGGAGGTGGTTATGGGGGGGATCCCTCTTTTGATAATCTGCTTAGGGACCCTAAAATGCTAGGGCCGGCCCTGTGAACAGTATTCCCTAATCCAAAGTGTTACGATGAGATTTTCTTAAAGGGGACATCGGATGCCCATTTTCCACAAGTTGGTGTGATTCTTTAGGGTCCTCTTGAAATGTCTGCAACATACTTTGGTTAAAATTCCTCAATGGTTGTGTAAAACAACACCCTTTTTACCTTGTTCAAAAACAGCTCTGTTCACAGCGAGCCAATTCGGTGCATGTCTCTTTAAATGCTAATGAGCTCTGCTCACCCCGCCCCTCTATTCTGTGGAAGAGGAAAGGCAATTAGCAAATAATCTTAAGAAATATAAAGTGTGGGACTTTCTTCTTCTGGAAGTGAAGCTGGATCACGAACAGTGATCCATTCTTGAGTTTTTACTTTTTAGCAAAACCTGCCTTGAATTGTCCCTCGCTTAGAAAGCAGTCTGGAGTCAAATGATTTGTGCAAACATAAATTAATTTAGGTGTATTTGGTGGTGCATTACCATCAAAAACAAAGCAAATCCACTGCGTCCTCAGTGGCTCTGATGTCGGGAGAAAATGAAGTCTCTCATGTTCACTTTTACATCCAACTACAAATCACACATTTATATGCAAACACCATGTAAAAGTGAATTTTGCAACTGATGTCCCCTTTAACATTTTAAAGCTAAAAATTATTTTTTAAAAATTCAAAAAGCAAGTTTTCAAAAGCATTTCATTGGATGAGCATAGTAATAATGGTGAGACATTTAAAATCAGACCTTTCCTCTACAAAGGATGTTGATCCAAGAACCATGTCCTGCCCATGTTGATTACATAAGCAATATGCCATTTTATTAAACCCAAATACTGAAGCAGTTGTAGAGCCATAAATTAGTCTGTTAACTCGAATATTAATATATATAATATTTGAATATTAAACTTCTGAGCTATTTAATTCAGGCTGAGCTCAAGAACTGTCTTCTCTGATTACTAGATTATTCCAGGACTTTTAATTATTCTTTTTCATTATGAGGTGGAGACTGAATTTCCTCCTGCACATGACGTTCCTCTTGTCATTCCTCACTTTTGTGTCTCTTTGTGTTATTGTGACCTCTATAAGCATGTGGGAGCGAATTCTTGATGGATTAAAAGTGTTGAGTTCAAATGGTCTTTATCTCCAAAAAACAAAAAAATTAAGAATGAATCACTGCTGAGGATTTTGTCTTACGATTTTTGATATGATTTTCAAATCATATCTTCTTTGTGACTCAGTCTTATTGGCTGAAATAAGTTTCAGTATGTAACTGGGCCTAAAGTATAAGAACTATAGGCTAGATATTCTTTGCACACAATCCTACTGTCATGTTGCTCCTGAGGAGGCGAGGAACGCAGAGACGATGGAGTGTAACGAGTAACAGTCTTTATTTATCCACACGGGTAACACAGGGCAGTTAGGAACACACAGAGAGCACATAGTATCAGTGGTGTATAAAGTACCTGAAAGCCATACTCAAGTAAAAGTACAGATCTCTTACCAGAAAATGACTTTGGTAGAAGTTGAAGTCACCGTTTAGAATATTACTTGAGTAAAAGTCTTAAAGTATGTGATATTTATTGTACTTAAGTACGGAACGTATTTTTAAAATCTTAAACATACTTAAGTATTGAAAGTAAAAGTACAAGTAAATGCAAAATGGAAAAGAAGCAAATAAATAATATATATATAATGTTCATACACAGCTTGAGTAGCAATATTGTGTTCAGTTTTAACTCTTTCTTCCATTTTGCATTTTTGGGTAAGAATAAGCACTTCATCTGGTACTTAGTGTCTTTCATTCCAACATAAGAAAACATTTCTGGAATCTGCATCTGAAATAGCATTTAGATGTATTTACACAGATTAATGTAGGCCTATTTCAGAGTTGACGAAGCATTTAACCTGCAGTCACAGATGAATAAATAATGTTTAGTTTTTAACATAAAACGCTGAATACTGTTATTTGAAATTATTTTAAAACATAAAAAAATAGTCGAAATGTGAAATTAAAACCGCCAGTAGGTGTTAGATGTATTTACACAGTTTAATGTAGGCCTATCTCAGAGGGGACATGGATGCATTTAACCTGCAGTTACAGAGGAATAAATCATGTTTTGTTTTTAACATAAAACGTTGAATACTGATATTTGAAATTATTTTAAAACATTAAAAAACAGTCAAAATGTGAAATTAAAACCGCCAGTAGGTGACATCAAGTGACTGTAAATGAGTGAGTCATTGAGATTCAACCGATTCATCAAACGACTGATTCATTCAGGAACAAAGCATTTGACTGTGTTAATGAGTGAATCACTGAATCATTTATTCAACCGATTC